>NC_051178.1:214743430-214983429 GCF_013339695.2 Rhipicephalus sanguineus
GGTGGTGGTGGTGGCGGCGGCGTGTGTCTGGCGGCGGAACTGCGTGGCGACGCGGCGTCTTGACGTGGACGAGGAGCGGGGGCGTTACGTCGGGCTGCACAGCGTAGCTCATTGCTTGTGGCTCAGGCTGCGCTGGTTCAGGTGTTCCCAGAAATTGCTGAATTTCCTGGCGTACGACGTCGGCGATCGGGTCCACTTGAGGCTGGGAGGAGGGCAACAATTTACGCAGCTCCTCCCGCACGATAGTTCTGATGGTGTCACGCAGGTCATCAATTGTAGCGCGTGAACCTCCCCGAAGGTCGTCGTAGGAATCCGGCGTTTGTACTGTTTCGTACGCATTTCCAGCGTCTTCTCGATCACCGTTGCTTCCGTCAGGAATTCTGGACGGTCTTGGGTGGGTTACGCATCAGTCCAGCGAAGAGTTCTTGCTTGACCCCTCGCATGAGGACGGACTTTCTTTTCCTCGAGCATGTCGGGGTCAGCGTGGCGGAAGAGTCGGTTCATTTCTTCCGTGAAGATGGCCACGTTTTTCGTTCGGATGTTGCGCCCGTTCTCCAACAAGCCGCGGCCCTTTCTTTTCGGACGACGCTCGTGAACGTCGCCAAAAATTGCCGCGCGAAAGAGGTCCCAAGTACGGAGTCCGGACTCCCGATTCTCGAACCACGTCCTCGCGGCGTCTTCTAGGTAGAAGTATACGTGGCGCAGCTTGTCCTCGCAGTTCCATTATTAAATGTTGAGACCCTTTCAAAGGTCTCGAGCCAAGTCTCGGGTCTTCACCTGGCGAACCACGGAACGTCGGCGGCTCCCTGGGTGCTGCATCACGATCGCCGTAGGGGGCACTGCGTCAGTCATCGTCTCGGCGGTCGATTTGACGGTCTTCGGCTGCCTGGCGTTTTCGGGAAGGAGCCCGTACTCTGGTTGTAGTCCCTTCTGCCGGCGCTGGTTCGAGGATCCGTGTTTGTCCTTCGAGTCGTCTTCTTCGGGCTTGGGCTTGGGTCAGCGCTCCGCGGGCGTCCGATCATGAAGCAGCACCTCCACCAGATGTCACGTGGTTGTGACGTCGACGAAGACAGCATCCGGCGTTTGCAGAATGAAACTTTTTATTTGGCCGAACTTGTGGCCGGGAAAATGAGAACTAGAACTACAGCAATACACGCTGTACAATGATAGCGGCGAACAGGGCGTCGTCCGTCGATCAACTGACAAGTGGTGAAGCGCGTCGGCTTTTATACAGGCGCTATCGAACTTTCCAGCGATATCGCTGCTCGTTGCGCATGTTCTAGAATAAGCTCGAGCGTTCGCGTCTTGCGCGCAATCTTAACAAAACGATCTACTAATCTCGTGAAGCTTCTCGAACACTGAGGCGCGGTTCGCGCTGAGCGTCGCTGGCAGTCTTTGTGGGCGAAAACGGAATACAACAAAAGTGATAATAAGGAACGCACGTGGCAATATGTAATATAGCGTGGTAGAGAGCAAAATAACAACCAGGCGTCACACAACGCGAACTCTGTAACCAGGCATCAAGCAATGAGAATTGCGTAACGAGTGGGTCATTGAATGCGTCCAACCTATTACACGGGGCCTAGCCATAATTGTTCGTCGTCATCAGGCACAGCATCAATAAAGTGCACATAATGCAGTACAGGCATGAAGCGGGTGCCACGGTTCTCCGCAGAATGACGAAAACTGGCATATTGAGTGCTTCCCTACTTCATAAAAAATTATGATGATTTATAGCGCAGTGTGAGCACCTCGCAAATGTACTTTTATTAGATGCCAAGCAAGCCCGTAAGGCCCCCATGATCCATTTCCTCAGGGTCTCAATAAAGTTATTTACCTCCTCTGTCTCTTTCTCGCGTTAATGTATGGTATATAGCGTAGCAGGAGAGTAAAATAACCACCGAGCACCACGCAATGCGTATAGATGGTCGTTGAATGCTACCAACACAACTGAACCGACATCAGGTCATTTTCATCCGGCTTCGTCTCCACCGCAGCCTCAAGCATTGTGAATAAGACGACTGCAGACGCTAACCAAGAGGAAGATCCCCTAACGTACATTATATGGTTCCCGGCCCACATGGGTAACATCTCATCCTCCCCCAACCGGAAACCTTAAGGAGAGGGCTCACCAGCTAGCGCGCGAACTAGCTACCCGCGGCGGTGACCGGCCATCTCAGACGGGACGTGAACGAGGATGCATGTACTTCAAGGATCCATTATGTCATTCCAAGTAGATCGCCTCAGCTCACAAACTAGGGCGCAGGCTCTTCCCCCTCCACATCATAAATTGAGTAAAAGCGCAAGTGGTCACACTACGGCAACTGTAGGCAAAAACGTACATCACTCCAGCCACGCAGAACAAAATCGATCCAGACTTTTCACCTCACTGTCAGCACTGTAATCACGTGCACTGCCATTTCGAACATATGCTCTGGCTGTGCCCCTTTAATTCGTTGGTCAGTATTAGCCGACTAACCCTCCTGGGAAGCTGTTCGTGCGCAGCATGGAAATCAACAAGCAACTCCTGGCAGTCCAGAGGCCCGGTACATCGCCTAGAGGCCCAGCGTCCGGCACCTTTCTGAGTGGAGCGACCTGGCTGAGCTAGCGGGGCCCTCCAGTCGCGTTCAGCTTCTGCCACTTTTGGACCACAATAAAGTTCTCTCACTCACTCTCATCGCTCGCTCGCTCGCTCACTCACTCACTCACTCACTCACTCACTCACTCACTCACTCACTCACTCACCACTCACTCACTCACTCACTCACCACTCACTCACTCACTCACTCACTCACTCACTCACTCACTCAACAAGTACACATAATGCCTTACAGATGTGTAGCGGGTACCTCGCTTCTCCGCAAATGATGAATAATGGCGTTAGCGGTGTTTCCTAACTTCACAAAAGTTATGATTTATGGCGTAGTGGGTACCTTGCACGTGTATTTTATTAGTAGCCCCAAGAGAGTTTACAACGGGCTGTACAAATGCCGCACTTCCAGCTTTCGCTGTGACTGTGCTGCGCTTTGCGCACAGGCCGGGCGTTTTACAGCGACAGCTGTTACGAGATCACAACAAGGGCCGTTTTTGGCGCAGGTAGTTGTCCGCCGCCGCCGTCGCCGTTGTCCGTACCGCTATCGCTCACGAAATAAAAAAAATCCAGTATGGAACGAGGTTCGAACATGGGCCCTCTGCATGGGAGCCCAGTATTCTACCTGAGAGCCATGCGGTGCTTGAAACTGCTTTCCAAGAAGACCCTATACAGGCTTCATGTCGGGAAGGGACCACATTAACATACGTAATGTAGCGTGGTAGAAGAGTAAAATAACTCAGTCATAATGGTATTTGGCGCAAACACTAGACAGCAGACAAAGTAGAGGACGCTGCGTCCTCGTCCTCTACTTTGTCTGCTGGCTAGTGTTTGCGCCAAATACCATTATGACTGACTTGTTCCAACTCGCTGAACAAGCAACGTTGTGAGTAAATAACAATCAAGTGTGATACAACGCGGAATTCCATAACCATGCGTCACACAATGCGAATTGCGCAACGAGTGAGTTGTTCAATGCTTCCAACCCATTACAAAGGGCTCTGCCATAATTCTTCATTGTCATTAGCCACAGCAGCAACAAAGTGCACATATTGCCTTACAGGTCTTTAGCAGCTACCATGGTTCTGCGCAGAATGACGAAAAATTGCGTAGTGGCTGCTTCCTTACTTAACAAAAATTATGATTTATAGCGTAGTGGGTTCTTCGCAAGTGCACTTTTATTGGTTGCCAAGGAAGCCCATAAGGCTCCCATGATCCATTTCCTCAGGGTCTCAATAAAGTTAATTCTCTCTCTCTAACTCTTACTCACGTTACCGTATGTTATAAAGCGTGGTGGGAGAGTGAAATAATGACCGGGCGTCACACAATGCGAATTACGTAACTAGTGGGCCCTTTGAAGCTTCCAACCCATTACAAAAGGCTCAGTCATAATTCTTCATCGTCATCAGCCGTCGCATCAAGAAACTGCACATAATGCCTTACAGATGGTACCTCGCTTCTCCGCAGAATGACGAGTAATGTCGTTGTGGGTGCCTCCCAACTTCACAAAATTTATGATTTGTGGCGCAGTGGGTACGTTGCTAGTGCAGTTGTATTAGTAGCCACAAGAGAGTTTATAACGGGCTCTGGAAATGCCGCTTTTCAAGCTTTCGCTGTGACTGTGCTGCGCTTTGCACGCAGGCCTGGCTTTTTTAAGCCCTTGGAAGGTACAACAGTTTTTTTTGTGGAGGGACAGAAAGGCACGCGGGGTGGCGCCACAAGTATGCGCGTGAAAAGATCATTTCCTAGCTGTTTGTGGAACAGCAGCTAGATGGTGTACGTGCACGTGCCCAACTACATAATTTAGAAAATAAAATAAAGAAATCATACAGAAATTAGAAAGATATTCTACGAACAATGTTCATTTAATAAACTGAACCTTTACAATTTCAAATAAATTTTAGCCAATCTGTCCAATCGCAGCATCCAAAGGTATAGCGCATCCAAGACGGGACAAAGCGAATGACACACAACGACACACATAGCGCGGACCTTCAACCACACAGTTTGTTCACCGCGTCATGGGACTCCGAGGATATGTCTTCACTCACCGAAGTGCCCTAAAGGAGAGCTCTCCTGATGCGGCTGCTGCTGCCCGTACTGTCAACAAAAGCTGCACAAGTTTGACAACCTGGTCCAAAAGATTCCGAACTGTTTGAGACTGGGCCCTCAGTGCTCCAGTGACATCTTCAACAACGGTCACGCCTGACCCAGAAACAACTGTTGTGAGGAGTACAAGCTGTGCCACAAGCCTGTCTAAATCAAAATCTGTGCTGTGGACTCCGAGCGCTTCTTTCAGTTCCTCCCTTGCTAACCGCTACACCGCAGACGATCGCACATTCGAGCTCTACCAGAAACTCAACACCAGGTTCATCGAACGCATTTCTTGTCACGCAGTCAGCTGCCGCAAAGAACTCTGTTCGGAGGTTTGTCCTTGCATTTGGCTTGTTTGACTACTCAAATCCCGTGGGCGCTTTTGCGCGTCTGGCGACCGCACGTTCACTCTGTTCAAGGCCCAAACTCATGGCGGCCGACAAACATTCTCTAACGTCTTTGTTTCTTGCCTTCTTTGGACCCAAATATGCAGCTAATATTCTGTTTAAATGAAATTCGATTGTATCATAAGGATGCATTCGAACTTCAGAACGACTTAGCAAATATTCATAATTGGTGTACGGAATGGGATATTAGTTTGAAATAGCAAAATGTGTACATATTTAATTAGCTAAAAACAAAAACTTATCCAGTCTCGGTACAGTCTAAACGATGCACTATTGAAGCAATAGGGCACGTACCTAGATGTCTTAATGCTATCTAAATGTTCGTGAAAACCCCAGGTCTTAGCCATTGCTCGTAAAGCTTTGAATTTCGCTCGAAAAAACCTGCGATGTTCGCATACGAATTAAAAACACATGGAATAAACTACCAATAATAGGCTATGCAGCTGTTATATACCTTCCTCTTGAGGGATAGTGGTAGATTACCATTCATGATTTGATAATGCTTGCCGAATGAGCCCCAACCCATCCTTATTCTTCTAGTTATTTCACTCTCATGGTTCGGCTCCGCAGTTACTACCTGTCCTAAGTAGACGTACTCCTTTACAACTTCCAGTGTCTCGCCACCTATCGCAAAGCGCTGTTCTCTACCAAGATTGTTCCACATTACTTTAGTTTTACCGGTACTTTAGTTACCGGTACTTACCTACGGAGCAGAAACCTGGAGACTTACAAAGAGGGTTCAACTTAAATTGAGGACGACGCAGCGAGCGATGGAAAGGAAAATGATAGGTGTAACCTTAAGAGACAGGAAGAGAGCAGAGTGGGTCAGGGAACAAACGGGGGTTAATGAGTTGAAATCAAGAAGAAGAAATGGATATGGGCCGGGCACGTAGCACGTCGGCAGGATAACCGGTGGTCATTAAGGGTAACTGACTGGATTCCAAGAGATGGCAAACGCGTGAGGGGGAGACAGAAAATTAGGTGGGTAGATGAGATTAAGAAGTTTGCAGGTATTACGTGGCAGCAGAAAGCACAGGACCGGGTTGATTGGCGGAACATGGGAGAGGCCTTTGCCCTGCAGTGGGCGTAGACAGGCTGATGATGATGATGATGATTCATAGGCTATGTTGTGCGGGCCCCCACCGAGGTAACCTTCACTTCCGCTATAGAACAAATACAAAGCCGAGCTTTGTCTTCGGCCAGTGCGGCAAGGAGGGAGCTCAGCGCCGTGAGCTCGGGTGGGAATTCCTTTCTGCCCGCCGAAATAAGCTGATTGAAAATTTTAACAGCGGAGTTATTTAACGATGAGGTGGTCTTTATCGATGCAGCGCGCTATCGAGACTTTCGCCGTTTTGCTGTTGCAGTTGTAGACTATACGCACAAATGCAGAACCAGTTCTTCGACCAACACAAGGCACGTAGAAATGGCGGAAGAGGTAGCTGTCGCGCTGGCCATAGCACACACCGATGCCCAATATATTATCAGTGACTCACAAACGGCTGTACGGAATTTTTCAAGCGGTAGGATTTCTCCAGTGGCTTTACAAGCCCTTCCTCAAGGCAAGGCCCACTCTGACGAACGAAATGCACACATCCTCTGGTTTCCTGCCCACGCACCCGCTTACCAAATACGGAGGTCAGTCTTAACGAGGTGGCGCACAACGTGGCTCGAGGTCTCACGTTCCGAAATGCGTCTGCGGTTGACGCAACCCGCAAAGACTCCCTTGTGGACGAGTGGGAGTGGTGGATAGACTAACCAAATTCAGCGATATTACCCCACACTGCAAAATTCAGCGACGGCGATACCCCCCGCCCACCCCCAAACTTAGCCGGGCCCAGTCCGTTCAATGGCGGCAACTACAAACAGGCACCTACACCAATCCCGTAATTATGAAGCATATTTACCCTGATTTGTATACGACCAACTCATGCAAGTAGTGCACTAATAAGGCCACGCTAGCGCATGTTCTCTCGGAGTGTCCAGCGCTAAGCGGCAAAGCTAGGTGTTTCGTGCAGCGTGGTCCGTGACACATACGAGCGAAGTTCAACACAGCAAAGAACGCAAGAGTTTATTTAACGCTGCCTTTTATGCATTCCAGAGAGGAAAGAAGGTCCAGATAACGTGGCGCCACAGAGGGTGCGCAGTGCATCAGAGCGTGGCACGTGTACGCCGAGAGCTCGTGTTTTGTCAAACACGTACACCCAAACACGATGACACCGCGTGGCACGTACCTGCACCCCCGACACATCTTCCTTTCTTCGATAAACACATACTGAAACAGAGGATCAAAAAATATAGTCGTATCTCGACAGTGCTGTTTACGGCTCTTGCACGAAGTTGCCTTCGTAACTCAGTCTCTGCGGTGGTCTTCGGTTTCGGGCACTCCGTCTCGGCCTGGGGCTTTCAGGCTCAGAGGCTGCACTAGCAGTGGTGGACTGCAGGTTGTTGACGCCGTCATCACTGCAGCTCTCTTCGTCTGAAGAGTCTCCCGTGTCGTCGAATGCTTCCGCTGTCTGCAAGAGTTGTTGACGGTTGCGCCGCAGGACGTTGCCCTTCTCGGCGATGACCGAGTGTGATCTTGTTGGATGTGGTTCAGGACTTTAGTCTTTGTTCCACTGCACTCGCACCACTTGCCCCGTGGTGAAAAGCGGAAGAGACCGGCGCTTTGGTTTTGCCTGTCCGTGCCTCAGAACGCCTGTTCGTGGGCACTCGTTGAAGTCCGGTATGGGCGTGCTCAGTTGCCGACCTTGAAGTAACCTCCCTGGGGACCTTCCGTCTTCCAGCGGGCGGGACCTGTAGCTGAGGAGACCCATCCAAAAGTCATTTTTCCCTTCTATTATTTTTTCCTAAATTCTTTTAACAATTTGTACACCATTTCCCACCAGGCCATTAGATTGTGGAAACATTGGACTCGACGTTGTACGCTTAAAATCGTAGTCTTTTGCAAAACTAGCGACTCTCGACTTGCGAACAGTGGGTCATTGTCGGTGCATACTTCAAGGGGAATATGCCATAACTAGAAAAGATTGCTCGCAGTCTTTCGACAGTTGTCACTAAAGACGTACCATGGGGTAATTCAGCTTCCGGAAAGTTGGCAGTGCGTCGTACGCGCACAAGTACGAGTTTCCGATATACTGGAAAATATCCACGCCAACGCGACACCATGGTTGATCGGGTGTCGGGCGTATTTATGCGAGGCTCGCGCTGCTGTTTGTAAGCATGCTTTTGGCAGACTGCGCACTTTGCAATGGCACTATCACTATTTGAATATAAACATGGCCAGAACACTAGACGACTCGCTCGTGCCTTACATTTCTTTATTCCCTTGTGGCCGTCATGGATCCGGTTCAGCAATTCTGCATCGCATACTTAGTTTTATCACCACTTTATTGCCTTTAAACAGGACCCCATTCATGAGAGATAGCTCAGCTTCGAAGGGTCTTAGCTCTCCTTCCAGTGGTTTGTTTTTCGCCAGGTTCTCCGCAACGTTCTTTAAGTAGCAGTCGTTCCTTATTTCTCTCGCTAATCTATCTTGTATCGCTTCACTTGCTAGTGATGAAACCACACTTAGTGCATGTATTTCGACGTTCTCGTATACTCCGTCTTTCTCTGGACTGCCAACAAAAGCCCGCGACAGCATATCTGCGAGGACCAGCTGTTTTCCAGGAATAAAGTCCAGTTGAATATCGTATTGCAATAAACGAAGAAAAACGCTGCATTCAAGGCGGCATTTCCCTTGTAGATTTCCTTGAGATTGCCACCAATGAACGGTGGTCGGTTTCTAGAATAATATGACGTCCGTACTCAAAGTGATGAAACTTTTCACATCCCACTTCTAACAACATGTTTCGTGCAGGGGTGGTACGTGACACATACGAGCGAAATTCAACACAACAAAGAACGCAAGAGTTTATTCAGCGCTGCCTTTTATGCATTCCAGAGAGGAAAGAAGGTTCAGATAACGTGGCGCCACAGAGGGTGCGCAGTGACGTCAAAGCGCGGCACGTCTACGTCGAGAGCTCGTACATTACCATACACGTACATCTAAAGAGGATGACACTGCGTGGCACGTACCTACGCGATGCACTAGGCTCGCGGCCTCCAATGAGGACCTTTGGGCGCGTTGGCGGGCCGCACTGCTGAGCTCAGGACTAGACCATAGTGTTTCCTACAATACTTACTAGAGGGAACTCTGGCGCTAGTGTCTATCTGAACTGCAACGCATGACGCTTCAGCCAGCATGGGAATGATGGGTATTACACGGATTTGTCGAAACTTCGTTCTTTCTGCTCCGTTTGGCTCCGGGTCGCCTGCATCCGCTTTGTCGCAAAACGAAGTTCAGCAAAAGTCAGCAGTTCCACTTCACCACTTTAGCTTTTCAAGGCTCACGAATTCAAATCTGGTCACGAAGTTCACAGCGCGGTGTATTGTTTTATCCGAAACGAACGCCAAAACACAGCAATAAACAAAGCCACAAGTGCGTTCGAAGCCGTAAGCACGAAGACTAGGCAAATCCTTTTACTACCCACCATCCCCATGGTGGCTGAACGATCGCTGCGCCAGAGTCCCCTGTAGTTCATTTTAGGAAACACTACGGACTAGACCACCAACTCTGGGCGATCCAGCAGGCCAAGGAAGCTGCTGAGAGACACGGTCTCTCTGTCGGCTCCTAGGCGGGAACCCAGCCCGGAAACCTGCAGGAAGTGCATTAAGTTGTTCACTCACTCGTTCAACCTCGGAGCAGCCTCGTCAGTCGCGAACAGAAATTTTCATCGTGAATCGTCACGCGCTCTCTTCGTCGTCTCTTTCCTCTTAGTCCTCTTCGTGATGCTCTGCTTCGCTCCCAGAACACCTGGGTCGAATGCGATAACTCTCATGGTAACAAGCACACAGAGAGAGAGAGAGAGAAAGGGAAGACAGACCGAATAAGATACGAAGAGAGAGAAATAAATACACACAAAAATGAGAGCAAGACAGAGAGAGACACAAAGAGATGAGATAAAAAGAAAGAGGGAGCGAAAAATAGAGAGAAGAGAGAGAGAAAGGGAAGAGAAGAGGAAAGAAAGGTAATAGAAATAGACTGAGAGAGGATAAAATAGAAATAAACAGAGGCAAAAAGACAAACATAAAGGGACACAAAGACGGCTCCGCCTTTCCTTCAGTCTTGGCACCTCTAGTGCGAAGTTGCCTTAATTTCTGTATTAGATTTACTATAAGAAAACCGTAATTAACAGGTAAGCTTACTGTACAGAAACCTAATTACATTTCAAAGCATGCTGATCCTACTTGTAAAATCCTGGAATACCATGTAAAGATGCCAAGACGAACACACATGCGAATTTATTTTTTGTTCGAGCAATTAAACAATGGAGTAGTCTGACCAAGTGCACTGTGTGGGCGTATTTTATTCATTGTTTCCCTCCTACTAAAACACGCTTGGGAGCTGCGGGGTAATCGATGAATAGAGGAAGAAACAAAGGGCGGCACCATAGATGGAGGTCATCCCAGTGCACGCGTGCCCATTTGTGCTGTCGTCCACGAGAACGAGGGGAGGACGCTGCGGGCACTGGTGCACAGTAAGGCCTCCATTTTCTTGGCTGTGAGTTTTCAGCAAACTTAGCAACCGATTAGTTCGTTTTTTTCTTTGAACACGTGACAGCAGCACGCGTTTAAACCGCCCGCGGAAAATAAATAAATGAATAAAAATTGTGTGCTAGGGTTTGACCGAGGGGGCTCTAGCCATCATCGAGTTAGGAGGAACCTCGTCGGTGGGGGTGGTGACGTACTCTGGGAACCACACGACGTCCAGGTGCTGTCGACCAGCTTTCCTTAGGATCTGGAGAGCTTCGGGGCAAGTTTGCCCCCGCGCGAAGGTCCGAACTGCGGATTGTGGGTTGCTAAGAATTGCCTTGCAGAAAGGATCAGTAAGCGCAAATTCTTCCGCTATTTCTGGGTATTTCGTACTGGCGCCACAGGTGTGCGAGTTAACGTGTACGACTACCGCCGTGAACCGGTGTTCTTTCGTGTATTCTGCCGCATCCACAAAGCGCGTAGTCTTCTCCCCAACAAAGGAGCGCAGCATTGCCTTAGCATGGGCCTGTCGTCGGCCCTCTTATATTCGGGGTGCATATTTCGAGGAATAGGGACGACCATGAGCGTGTCGCTCATGTCGTGTGGAATGGCCTGTTTGTGACCATTTTGGACGTGGTAATTGAGACCGAGTTTTCTGCAGGATGTAACGACCCGTGGCTGTCAGGGCCATGCGCTTAAGTTGCGAGACTCTATGCCCATCCACTGTTTCCTCGAGCGTGTTGTACCCCCGCTGTAGCTTGCTCCGCCGCTCGTTCTGACTCGTCCCGCCAGCCGCAACATCGCTCCCTGTGGGGCTGTCTCTTGCTCCACGAGGAGGAAGCACATCGCTGCTGGCTGCACTCTGCTCCAACGCTCCGTGGCTCCTCCTCTCTTCTGCCGCGCGCGCTGCTTGCTTCGTGCTTGGACAAAGAGGCAACTGCTTTTCGATGGGCCACTGAAATATTTAGACTAATACTTTACAATCACTCTCTCTCTTTTGTTTCAGATCTAGAGTGGGACTAACCTGAATGTCACATATTTTTACACTGAAGAACAGCCGAGTTACTGTGGCGAGTGGTTTCATACATACTGTGCGACACAATTAATTAAAATTATTCTTGCCGGCAGCAGTATATCGGAGTGACAGAGACGCGCTTACATTTCCCGCTGTGACGTAACTTCTGGCATCACTGCCGCCAACTTCAGAAAAAACACCGCAGAAACGCAGCGACAACGAAAGCCGCAGGCTTGCAGGGCAAACGTATTATAACATGGGCCGACCACTTTCACCGCATTGTCTTTTTATTTCTTACACACCACCACTAAAAATATTACTGGCCAAAACAAGACGTGCGCCATCAAGTGAAAGATGTGATAGAATCGAAGCTGAGCATCGACGTACATAGCCCTGGATCCAGCTCCATATTCACTGCACTCCATATTCACTGTTGTTTAATCGTCTCGCAGATACGTTACTGTTGCAGTGTTCATACTCATGTATCGCTTTCTTCTACATTTCTTTTTGTGATGCTCCCCTTACTCAATGCTCCCCGTGGAGCCTGTAAGGTACTCGTAAATAAATAAATAAATAAATAAATACTGCACAGTAGTTGCAATATTTCGCATGTTGTGCTGCGCAGCCGATTCCTAGTGCACACTTCTAAGGAAACTAAGCCCGCACTGCGGCTCTTTTTAAAAAGGAGCGAACAATAAAAAAAGCAAAAGCGAAAAATTGGAAACGTTTTCTTGGCAAAATACTTAACGAAAAAAAAAATCAGCAAACAGGAGAGACGGTGGCGCCCGCCTCCAGTACGGTAAACAACGTTCGCCGCCGCCATTTCGTGCCTTTCATTAAACTTCCCAGGTGAGTCGGGAGCAGCGCTGTTTGCCTTCCGTATTTGCTTTTGCCGTCCCAATTCTATCCCCTTCAATGAGACCGAGCTCACTTCCTCGCTCTCTGGTTTTATGTTTCTGTGGGCACGATCGATAACTGCTATAATAACTTCGTGGAACACATATACGGGATTGCGGGGAAGCGCGCTGCTGTTGATAAGGTAGACTACGCAACGGTGCGCAGCGCACCGTCGTACCCGCTGAACAAAATGTGGCATAGAAGTTTCTCGAACAACTCCGCAGGTTTTGTTGTGGATGGTCGATGTTGTTGCTCGAACGCAGTACGCGTGAAGCTGTCATCTTACGTCACTTTACTTCTTAATTCATAACGCGCACCGTAACGTGTTGTACTGCTAACCACGTTGTGAGCAGGAAACCCGCCAGGACGGAAAGAAGTGGTTTGTGATTAAGAATCAAATTCGGTTATGTTCCGAATGCGCGCGAACGAAATTGCAAAACTTGAGCGTTAAAAAATGCACAGAGCGCTTCACGAACAGAATGCCTCTGCTGGTCGAAAAGTGAACCTGAATTCTTTCTTTTTTCACCGAAACACACGGGAGAACCTGACAGGCGCCAACAAGATGAAGACACGCGTTAAAGGAATAACAAAAAAGTGCGGGAAAAAAGGGCCTCGCTTTGCCCCATCCTTTCGTCATTTTCTCGTCGCCGCATTTTTCATCTCGGGGGAAATATAATGAAGAAGAAAGCAGATAAGAGCGGTGCGTTGATCACCACCCGCACTCTGATTACCTCTTCGATTATACGTATCTGCAAGCTTCCTCTTTTTCTGATTATCGGTTCTCAGCACTTTCCGTATTCTAATTTTGATGTTTTGAGGTTCGCAAAGCTGAATCACGAGAGCGCACATCTATCGGAGTCAACCAGTTGAGAATGTCAAGAAAAGGCCGAAACGAAAAGAGGAGCCGTCGTTCCCTTCGATTTCCCGAACACAAAAGCCCGCGCTTTCGTTACGTTATACTATATAAATATATTCGTACGCTCCGCTTCTTCACAATCGGTTCCAGACGAGCCACTCGTTCGGCTCGGAAACGTCGATATCTCCGCGCTGAAGATTTATTTTTTTATTTTTTACTTTCCCGGCGCAGTTGATGATGGCGTATTTCTTTTCTTGCGCATCGGTGTTAGTATAACTATTGGAAATCGGATTTTTTTTTCTTGCGTAAGCAGTGAAATTGGAGCATGAGTGTCGTGGAAAATGCGCCAAGTATCAGCGCGTATACTGCAGTCGTTCAAGCATTGTATATGCTGTCATTCAGAGTCCATGACATCCAGGCGCCTCTAAATTATAAGAAAGGAGATGTCACTTCGGGTACCCGTCGCCGTGTACCACATACGTGGCTGTCAAAACTGGTAAAAGAATTCGTTTTGGGTGCCCGCTATGGAGAATTATGACGTTAAGGCGATGAAGCGACATCGATGAAAACAATAAGCCCTTACTGGCTATGGCGACGGAGAACCGTTAAGGACGTCAGTCGAGATGGCCCTGCTGATCGAGCCATCGTGTCATCTAGCGAGAGAAGCAAGTGCATTTTTCCTCTTGAAACGAGAATTTTTAATTACATAGTTTGTTCATTTATTACGGTAAATTATAGACGGGCTCAGGCAGGGTAAGCAGGACAAAGAATAAAAGAACACTTATACGTTAGCCAGGTTACTCAATGATACATTATGTTATTGTTCTAGAAAAGAAAACTAGTTTTAAATGTTAGGCCGTATAGAGGTGTCAGACAATGTAGTTTTATATGCCGCGTTAGTCTGGTATGGCCAGAGACATTAACTGGGAACGACAGCAAGCTTTAGAGCAAAGATAGACATTGGTTCTGCTGAGGTTTTCTTCGAAAACGCAGTTGCTCGATACTGTTTTCAATTATTAGATAGGTGAGGGAATTATGTCAGGGATATTTGGAGAAAACAGCTTTTCTCTGTTCAATCTTACTAATGCAGTCCTCAATGTGCGGGTCCCAAATGACACAATTAAGCGTATTCAAGTATATATGGATCTGATCAGAGTGATGCAACTGATTGGTTCTGTGCGTGAATGAGTGCTCCGCGGTATTAGCAAGCATAGACTTTGAAAGGGTATGGAACTGAACTTGTTGGTATGGCTTCATCACTGCAAAACAGCTCGAAAAACGAAGAAACAGAACAGATAGAAAGAACTGAACGCTGACTACCAAAAATCAGCGCTTGCTCCCGTCTGTTCCTTCTGTGTCTTCATTTTTGCGCTGTTTTGCAGTCATGAGATTATTTCTAGTCAGCGCTGGGTCCTGTCCTTTCTGTCTCTTCGTTTTTCGCGCTGTTTTGCTGCCGTGAAATTGTTGGTAGTCAGCGCTTGGTCCTTTCTGTTCTTTCTGTGTCGTCGTTTCACGCGCCGTTTCGCTGTCATGAGATTGTTGATAGTCAGCGCTTTGTCCTGTCTGTTCTTTCTGTGTCTTCGTTTCACGCGCTGTTTTGCTGTCATGAGATTGTTGATAGTCAGCACTTTGTCCTGTCTGTTCTTTCTGTGTCTTCGTTTCACGCGCTGTTTTGCTGTCATGAGATTGTTGATAGTCAGCACTTTGTCCTGTCTGTTCTTTCTGTGTCTTCGTTTCACGCGCTGTTTTGCTGTCATGAGATTGTTGGTAGTCAGCGCTTGGTCCTGTCTGTTCTTTCTGTGTCTTCGTTTCACGCGCTGTTTTGCTGTCATGAGATTGTTGGTAGTCAGCACTTTGTCCTGTCTGTTCTTTCTGTGTCTTCGTTTCACGCGCTGTTTTGCTGTCATGAGATTGTTGATAGTCAGCACTTTGTCCTGTCTGTTCTTTCTGTGTCTTCGTTTCACGCGCTGTTTTGCTGTCATGAGATTGTTGATAGTCAGCACTTTGTCCTGTCTGTTCTTTCTGTGTCTTCGTTTCACGCGCTGTTTTGCTGTCATGAGATTGTTGGTAGTCAGCGCTTGGTCCTGTCTGTTCTTTCTGTGTCTTCGTTTCACGCGCTGTTTTGCTGTCATGAGACTGTTGGTAGTCAGCACTTTGTCCTGTCTGTTCTTTCTGTGTCTTCGTTTCACGCGCTGTTTTGCTGTCATGAGATTGTTGATAGTCAGCACTTTGTCCTGTCTGTTCTTTTTGTGTCTTCGTTTCACGCGCTGTTTTGCTGTCATGAGATTGTTGGTAGCTTGGCCCTGTCTGTTCTTTCTGCGTCTTCGTTTTTCGCGCTGTGTTGGAGTCATGTAGCAAGCATATCACCGGAAGACCGACGTGCAAATTTTGTTTATGCGAATGATCCAGGATAGGATATCAGTGATTATAACGCCAAGCAATTTGGGGTTTGAAACTTTTTGAATTCCATGAAGAACGAAGGTTGTAAATTTTAAGATATGCTACTTACGTGAAAGACGAAGAACAGTTTTTGTAGTGTTAGCTACACTTGCCTAGCCGGAGCCAATTTCGCGTAGATCGTCACGAGCCGTGCTGCGCATGCGCGACGATCAGTGATGTGACACAGCTGGCTCAGCGGAACAGGCATCTCACACGCTCTCCGCCACTGTCCCGCGCGGCTCGCCGCTGCTTGTCTGCGCGTTCGGGAGGACTGGCGTCGTAGCCGCGGCAGGCAAACTGGCGCCGACGCGCGCGCAGACTCCGCCACCGCCGCGCGCGACTCGCCGCCACCGGTCTGCGCTTTCCAGAGGAGTGACGTCGTAGCCTTGGCAGACGTATTGGCACCGGCGCGCGCGCAGCTATTCGCCTTCGCTGCGCAGTCGCCGTCTGAGACTGCGCTGGAGCCATTTGATAGCGCCTCTGAGTGGCGTTTGCCAGTGTGGTGTAGCCATGGAGAAGGAGAGCGCAAATGCTGCTCAACGGCACAGAAGAGTAGAGAAGCTTAACTCATCGGATTCCGAAGTAGTTGCCTGGCAAAATAAATATACATGTGCCACATAATACGTGTACCGTGTGTGATTGGAGCATCAGTATGCATGATAATCAAGCTAGTCCTAGACAATCAGGAAAGCTAAGAAAAATTAGCTGAACCTTTGCTAACGCTACGTTATCCTGGCATAGCCGAGCTAAGCCACTGCAACCTTTTTTTCTTGGTTATTAACGAGTTTTAGAATTTGCAGTGCCTCTGAGGAGATTCGGCCGTTTGTAAAGTTTCGTATCGCCGTCTGCGAATCACTGACGCTCACTCCCGCTTGTGTTTGTGGTATGGCTAATGCGATAGCTATTTCCTCTGCGGTTTCTACGTGTGGCGTACTGAGGGTAGGTATCACCACGGTTGTGTAGGCGCGCTTGTGTCTGTATCTAGCTGCATCTACGAATACGGTGTCCATGCTGTGACCAAATTTCTTTTGTATATCGCGTGCTCTGCTTTCCCGTCTGCCCTGATGGTGGGCGGGATGCATATTCTTGGGTATAGGAAGCACGGTTATCACGCCTCTAATATGCCTGGGCATACCTACTTTGACGCCACATTGGCTGTGGTAAGTAATACCTAGCCGATCCAACGTTCGCCTGCCCGTTTTAGTTTTCGACAGGCGTTCGTATTGTGCGATGCGCTGTGCCTCGATTAGCTCATCCAGTGTATTGTGAAGACCGACCTGCAGTAGACTATCGTTGCTAGTGGTGATGGAGAGTCCAATTGCTTGCTTGTATATTTTCCTAATTAAACAATCCAATTTGTATCTTTCTAATGTGCCATTGTAAGTATGATGCTACGTAAACTATTCAGCTTATTACAAACGCTTGGACTAGTCTAAGCAGATTGCCTTCTTTCATCCCGCTATATTTGTTGGCGATGCGTTTAAGTAGCCGCATGATTTGAGACGTTACATAGTGTAATTTGCGTATGGTCTCTCCATTATGACCGTTACTTTCAATAATGAGTCCCAACACTCTGATCCTGTCCACCTTGGGTATGGGTTCACCATCCGCCGTAGTGAGGTGAATTTCCAGGCTGTTCTTTTCCTAGTAATTACGTGGTTTTCGGCCACGTCGTGATGGTTTATAAATGAGGAGCGCAGATTTCTCTGCCGAACACGCCAACCCGGTTCCTGATAAGTATTGTTCGACTGTTTCTATCGCACGTTGTAATGTCTTTTCAACTTGTCCATCACTGCCATCGCTCACCCATAGGGTAATATCGTCTCTATAGATGGCATGATGGAGGCCGTCGATTTCCTGTAGCTTTGCTGGTAAGCCAATCATGGCGAGATTAAACAGCATCGGATATTACTGACCCTTGGGGCGCACCTGCGCTTCCGAGCTGTAGTTCTTCGGACTCAATGTCTCCTATCTTAATACGTGCTTTTCGGTTAGTTAGGCAGTCTCGAATATAGGTGTATACTCGATGGCCTAGCCCTAGCTCTGTTATTCTGTTTAATATTGTGTCGTGCGTAACACCGTCAAAACCTTTATTTAGGTCAAATCCTAGAATTGCTTTGGTGTTTCGACTTGTGTTATCTATGATTTCATGTTTAAGTTGGAGCATTGCATCCTGTGTCGACAACTTACTCCGGAAGCTCAACATGGTTGGCGGAAGAACGTCGTTGTCCTCGAGATAGTTTGTTAGTCTTCTTAGGACAAAATGTTCCATAAGTTTTCCGAGACAGGAAGTGAGCGAGATGGGTCTCAAGTTCTCCAACTGTAGCCGCTTGCCTGGTTTAGGTATTAGAATAATCTGAGCCGTTTTCCATTGTTGTGGTATTGTGCCCGATTCCCAGCAGTCGTTAATGTACTTGATAAGTTGTTCTAAGAAGCATCATCGAGATTTCGGATCATCTTGTTTGTTATACCGTCTAGTCCTGGAGCCGAATTGGTATTAACCTTTTGTAAAGCTGCTCTCAGCTCCACTTCACTGATCTCTGCGTCTAGTCGTGCGTTTTCGATGCCTGTGTACCCAGGTAGCACAAAAGGGATAATTGACGTTTTATAAACGTTTATCCGAGACGATAAAAACGTTTAGAAAACGTCACGGAATAGAAGCTAAAGGTCTAGAAAACGTTTTATATCTCGTCTAATGTCCGGCTAGAATCCGTTTTTAAGACCACCTAGAAAACGTTTTTAAGACGATCTAAAAAAGGTTTTTAAGACGTTGTAGAAAACGTTTTAAAAACGTTTTAAAAACGTCGCAAAAAATCCCATTTTTAAAAGAGATAAAAATATCACATTCCATCGTCTTTGAAAAGACGTTTTCTAAACGTTTTTAAGACGATCTAGAAAACGTTTTAAAAAGGTCGCAAAAAATCCCATTTTAAAAATAAAAATATCCCATTGCATCGTCTTTGAAAAGACGTTTTCTAAACGTTTTTAAGACGTCATGCAGGATCTCTTTTCTTTTAGCCGTTTTGTTTTTGCGCATGCAATTATAATAGCGCACGTTTTTATGAGGCCCGCCCTGTCATAGTAATTACAGTTACTTTATTCCGTAATTACTATTACAGAGTGAGAGCTCAGTACATTCACAGACAAAAGTGGTCATGTCATAATTTATTATGTAAAACAGCAACGATTCCTGTACAGCATAGAAACGTAAAAACCACGAAATGAGATATAGCATGCGACTATATAATATTATTCAGAAGCGGCAAAAGAATACAAAATATCGCGGTAATTAAAATGCAGCTACATAGTATCCAACCTTCAAGAACACTTTTTGTTGCATGATTCATCATTCGCAAAATTGTTGTCAAACAACTAACAGTGCAATATGACAATATTTAGGATCTGGCACAGCTATGCTGCAATATGTAAGCGTCGACTCATTAGCTTCACTTAATCAAACGCAAAGATGAAGTGAAGATAAATTGTCGAAAAGGGAATGTCGCTGAAGCCAACGCCTCGACAAGGGGACTAGTTTCCGTCAGGCAGGGGCGTAGCCAGAATTTTTTTTTTTTGGGGGGGGGGGGGTTCAACCATACTTTATATATGTTCGTACGTGCGCTTGTATGTGTGCGTGTATATAAACACAAGCAAAATAGAAAATTTTCGGGGGGGGGGGCGGAGTTTGAACCACCCAACCCCTTGGCTACGCCCCTGCCGTCAGAGCCCTGACGAAGACAAGCATTCATGATGAAACGTTTCCTCAACGCTTCATCTTCCGCTGAACTTTTTTCTTGTAGGAAGGAGAGAGAGAGAGAAGGAACAGAGGATAGGCAGGGAGGTTAACTAGCGTCCAGTTTGCTACCCTACTCATGGGAGGAGAATGAGGGAGTAAAAACAGAGAGAAAGAGACACATTTCACAACACACACACAGAGGAGTGTATCACAGGTGGTCACTCAGTTTGGTGCCTTGATGTACTGCAGGAGGGCTCGTGTGGTTTTTTGGGCTGATCTGCTATGAAGACAGACTCCCAAGATCTTTCCTTCAGGAAAAGGCCGACCGTCAAGTCTCCTGAAGGCACACTGGAGAGTCCGGCGATGTGTTTGAAATAGCATACAGTGGCACAAATGATGATCGATAGTCTCTATGCAGTTGCAGTTATCGCACATTGATGAATCTGCCCTACCAATCGGATAGGTGAATGAGAAGACGCTACACCGAGCCACAGCCAACACAGCAACACAACAAAAAGACATGGACAGTAGAAGTGGACAGGACAGCACTTACTCAATAAGGATTCAATGGGGGCTAGTTGGTACTGCATCGTTCTTGTTCTGCGCTAAAAAATGTAACAGGGGGACGTGCTCCCGTGTCGTCTCCCTGTTACTTTTTTTAGCGCAGAACAAGAACAGCACCTCCTGTCCACTTCTACTGTCCACGTTTTTTTTTTTCAGTGTGCTTCAACGTAATTTTCCAATCATGAACGTAAACCAACAGGCCCAACTCGCTATCTTGCTCCAACACAGCATTCCAAACAGGAAAGGAGGCATGCATCAAGCACCTGGTGTGTGTCCCCCTTCGTTTCAAAACAATCGTTTAGTAGCGCCACTTAAGACCACAGTTAAAGAAAATCGTCTCCAATGTGTTGAAATCACTAAGAACAAAACAAGACTGCAAAATAATATTTGGCCCACCGAGCCAAGAATGCGTAATGAAAAAAGAACATAAATTGCTTGCAAAATCACTGTTGCTGAAGTGTATTGCTCACAAAATGAAACTTTTAGGAACGTTCTTACAACATGCCTCTGTTGGAACATTTCTCACTGAAAAAAATTTTGGAAAAAGCTCTGGCATCATTACAGAAGTAAGATAGACGTTGGGAACAAAAGGCGCCATTTTAGACGTTAGCTAAAAATATTTGTGGATGCAGCATACGTGTTTCAACGGTGCCCAATAAAGGAGTAACGGTTTCAGGCTTCGAAATGCAGCGTACAAAACTTATCACAGAAATTATGGCCTGACATCCCTAGAGAGTACACAGTTAAGCTTAAATGTGCCATGGCTAGCAGAAAATATGAGCACTGTAAATTACAGCGACATATAACAAAAAGTTCAACTAAACCAACTGTAGCGCGAAAACAAAATGTATGAACAGAAAACTAATCGAAACGACCGCAAAAATTACAATGAATGAGCCACTTACTAAAATAAATAAATAAAAATTAGGAATATGAAAATACCAGCCTGATAAAAAGAAACATGATTCTTTTATGATGCCCAGTATTAGAAAATGTCAGGCTAAAAGAACAAATTAATGTTATAAGACACATCAGCTAAAGAAATTGGGACCCTTCCCCATTTTTTACTCAATAAGCACACAGCTGTAAACTCAGTATTGTCAGAGGCAGATCAGGGTATTGCACTTACTACATCACATTTCTCAGTGTCAAAATATCACAATGTGTGGCAAGTCAGACTCCTAGTCAGACTGAACACATGGCTTCATGACAGGTACTTGATGGAAATCACTAGGCACATCATGAAGTCTGCAAAGAACACTACAAATAGCATACACACGAACGTTGTTGTGCCATTAACAGCATGGGGCAGCGTTCCACGTCAAATATATTTTAGCACAATAGCCCTAGTGCGGCTTCTTGAAGATGCCGGCAAACAAAGACGCTCAAAAAAGTTAACTTCTTTACAAACTGTGACTTTTGTTTTTGAAAGTTTCCAAGGAAAAGAGGAAAATGTCAATCTCTTGACATCCATCTTTTTTCATACTAAAACCTGTCAGTCAGCCCATCAAAAAGAAGAAAGTAATAATTTAGTTGGTGTAGCCTTTGTTTCTAAACATCTAGGGCAAGTACCATCTGCAATAAATAGTAGAAAAGATCATTTCATTATTTGTTAATATACCTATAGGACGGTGTTAAAAGTTGAAAACTCGATAACACCGCACGGCAACAGAGAGCGAGCCTGCTATATTTAACCAGGTGCGTCTCTTAACATCTAGGGCAGTACCACCTGCAATAAATAGGAGAAAAGATCATTTCATTATTTGCTATTATCCCTAAAATAGGACGGTGTGAAAAGATGAAAACTCGATAACACCGTACGGCGACAGAGAGCGAGCCTGCTATATTTAACCAGGCACAAAAGACGAGCAAGAGAACCTCTTGGTTCTGCTAAGAGCTGCAGGCTTTACCGAGAAAGGAGGAGGTTAACAGAGTAGGGGAAACATAAATCAGAAGTTCGAAAGCGCATCGAGATAGTCAAGGCAGCACTGAGAAAAAATGCCGAACTCCTCCCGTGAAACGCGTCTTTGACACTCATGCCCTCAGAAATTCGCAACTAACGGAGAAGCGTGACCAGCCTCTCGTTACATGCAGCTAGTACTGTGGAAGAAACCATGAACCAGTACGCTGTCGCTGCAAAGATTCTTGCATCCACAAACTTAAGTGACACAATAAAACAGATGACACATGCCGTAACTTCCAACAATGCAGTTTTAAAATTGGGTGCGCAAAGCTTTGCGTTCGTTCATCGCCATTGCCCATGCATTATACGCTACGTACATAACAAACGCTATCTGCGTATCCCATTGTAAAACTGGCTACTCCGCATGCGTCGCACGCCATCCTCTTGCGTACTCACGTTAAGTGGCGGAAATAGCATATACGCCCAACGAACGCTATCTTTGCGTACCCCATTCTAAAACTGCTTCTTACGCGGCACACGTAGCTTAAGCTAACGTATATATATATTGAAACTACCTCATCAAGCGGCCAAAAAAAAAAAAACATAGTCATTGTGCTGAAATTGGGTTAACAAATATACTTACGGTTTTCGCTCATGTTCGTTCGAATGTGGACGGAAACTATGACGTGCATTTACGTTTCGACAGCCTATCATGTATGCTGAATAAATTCCGCAATCATGTACTGCTGAAACATGTCACACGTGCAGCCCGTGATGCAACGGAACACGCTTTTTCATTTGTCATAGTTCTCAAATACTGAGCGCAAATGCAGTAAAAATGAACTTACCTTCAAAAATGACAGAAGCCCGTGGTTTACAGTATCCGCAAATCCACAGAAAACTAATCGCACATCAAAGTAACCACGCCCGTCCCTCGAGCATAGAAGAAAGGAAGGTGCGAGCGCGTCCCGCGCGCAAGCTGATGAGTGAAGTTTTCCACAGAGAATCTTACGGGACGCTAACCATCAGTCAGCGTAACAGTCGCTCCACACAGACATACTTGCATTCGGATCCACAAGTCTAACACGCAGCGAAGTATAGTTTCTTCACAGCTGCGTTTATAGCCTCCACGAACCACGACACAAGCACGAAATATAGCAAAAGAGCGCATGACCGGTGAGCTCGACCGCCCATGCGAAATCGGCGAGTTTAACTGATATTGCAGAAGCAACGGCTGCGCGGATGGATACAGTCAGCGCTAAGGCCTTCGTGCGGAAGTTAGACGGTTATAGCTGCGAGTAAATTACAGTAAATTACGTAAAGTTTACTGGTTAACGAAGTTTGAAGTCTTCATTATTGCTGATGCAATGTAGACACCATACGCCTTTATCCTTTTGCGCGTTACTTTCTTTATCGCAATGAGAGATGGCGTGCGCAGGCTCCAGTTCAAATTTCAATTCGCGGTGGGTTCATGCATGCCCATGCATGCATGGGCCAAGTGGCGCGCAGTCCGCTGCTGGGCGACCAAACGTCTTATAAAGTGCGCCTTCTAGACGTCCCGAACAAGACGTTTTTAAAACTTCGAAATTGGTTTAGGATCGAAGAAACGTCTTGAAATATACGTTCCATACCAAAATGGTCTCAAAAAATGCCTTTTCTAGACGTTATCAAAAACGGATATAATACGGATTTTCTGTGACGTTTTTAAAACGTCGAAATTGGTTTAGAATCGAACAAACGTCTTGAAATATACGTTCCCGACCAAAATGGTCTTAAAGAATACGTTTTCTAGACGTTATCAAAAACGGATATATTACGGATTTTCTGTGACGTTTCTAAAACGTCGAAATTGGTTTAGAATCGAACAAACGTCTTGAAATATACATTGCAGACCAAAATGGTCTTAAAAAATGCGGTTTGAAGACGTTATCAAAAACGGATATAATACGAATTTTCTGTGACGTTTTTAAAACGTCGAAATTGGTTTAGAATCGAAAAAACGTCATGAAATATACGTTTCAGACCAAAATGGTCTTAAAAAATGCGTTTTCTAGACGTTATCAAAAACGGATATAATACGGATTTTCTGTGACGTTTTTAAAACGTCGAAAATTGGGTTTAGAATCCGTTTTATCCCATTTATCCCTAAAAAACGTTTTCTAGACAATGTGTGCTACCTGGTATTGTGGTGTATTGTTGGCTTATTCCGAAATTACCGTGCCGCTACTCATCAATTATATCTTCTTCGGTGTTTTCATATGCGTGTAATATTTGTTTATGTTTTGCCTGTACGTGGCTTTGGTGTCTGCGGGACTCAAAAGATACCTGTGAAGGTTCCAGGTTCTGGATAGCCTTAAATGTTTATCCATAGCGGTGCATGTTTCCTCTCATTGTTTTTGCAGAGCTGCTGTTAAGCCGAGCTAGCCTTCGTCGGAGCGTCCTGTTGTGTCTCTGGGTTTTCCACCTTCTCAGGAGACCTTCTTTTGCTTCCCACAAATGTAGAAGTTTATTGTCTACCCGTTCCATTTGCGCTTCCTGAGGGATGACTTGTGTTGCTAAGTTAACATCCTGTTTAAGCTGCGTGCTCCAGTCCACTGTATCTGAGATAGTATTATCCTTTTCCTTGCGAATTTGTCTGAGTTTGTCCCAGTCTACAATTTTGAGTTGCTTGCCCTTAGACTTGCGTGGCCCTGCTTTTACAGTGATTTCGAGGATGCTGTGATCGCTGCCTAGATCTTGTAGCGTGTTGAGCCATTTTGCATCCTTAATGTTCTTGGTAAAGGTGAGATCTGGCGTAGTATCCACACTAACGCTAGACCCTCGTCTCGTAGGAGTCAAAGGGTCTGTGATGAGAGTAAGGCCCTGTTGTTGTGCAATCTAGCCATAGCTGTCTGCCTTTGTGGTTTTGATATTTGTATCCCCATGCCATGTGTTGAGCGTTAAAATCTCCCCAATAATTAAGGCTCTGCCATCCGCGATAGAGAGGGTCTTGCAGAGAAGCGATCGGAAATTGGGACGTCTATTTCTTGGGTTGCTGTAAGCATTAAGGATAAAGTTTTGGTAGAGACCGTTTGCTAAAACTCAGGTGAAAGAAAAACACATATTGTCTTGGTTTTACTGATATTGAGACTTGTATGAAGACGTGGCGACCTCAAACCAGTGGAGGCGGCCTCATCGAAACAACCAGTAAGCCATATATGAGACCCTCGACATCTACAGTGGAGGGGACAGGAAAACCGTAACTGCCACCATGGATCGACACGACCATCATACTATCTCGCTCTCACAAACGAGCGCGTAAATAAAGCGCACGCGAGGCCGCTTTCGAACGGCAGCGGGATATTAGAGACTTTTAGCAAGTTACGGAAATACGGTAGGCAAATACGGTAAGGCAGTACGGTACCGCTTCTCCTTTCCCGGTCGTTGAGCAGCCAAAGCACAACCAGCGGGAAAGGAGGAACGCTACCGTACTGCCTTACCGTATTTGCGTACCGTATTTCCGTAACTTGCTAAAAGACTCTAGTACGGCGCCCGACGCTCTCCCAAGAAGCGCGAATGACGAAAAAACAAGTATCAAAAGACGCCGACGCGCCGCATCCTCCTCGCTCACTAGCAGTCTCAGATCAAACGCCCGGCAAATGCTGGATCTTTCTAGAGAGAAAGGATGACGCAACGCCGAGCGACGCCGCAGCGAGTAGAACCGGCGAGAAAAATCCCGAACGTTCCTCAGCCTTGGCTGTAAAGCACGCCGAAAGACCCTCCCGACGCGTCTGGAACCCGGAGGAGAAGGAATAAAAGCGTGCGCCGAAGAGTGAGTGAGTAGTCGGCCCGGATATGGTGAAGTTATGCTGAGTGTGGCTCCATCAGCCAAAGAAGACGTGGTTTATGGTGTTGTGCGGGTCAGTCGATCGTCGATCTGGAAGAATCGGATGACGAGGCCGTGTGAGCCGTGACAAGTTACGTCGACGGAACGAACAGCGACAGACAGCGCTGGAGTTGGCGTGAGTGTTTCCTAGAAGAGAAGCATTCATGTGCCGTCCAAGAATTGTGGACGGGATACGCCGTTGAATATTCAGGACTTTAACTGTTCTTGAATAGTTGTAATGCATGAGATTGCATGTGTAGCGCGTGATCTGTTCGTTTAGTTCCCGTTGTGTTAACAACATCTATTTATTTATTTATTTATACAAGTACCTCACGGGTTCCACGGGGGAACATTTAGTGAGGGGGGGGATACATTTTGTTTTGTTTTACAAAGAGCGATCAATGCAAATGCAAAGTGAGGAAAAAAAAAGAAGTAAACAATATGCTTGTATACACGAAAAGTCCTGGCTGCGCAAATTGAAACAACCAAACGAGACGGCAAAAAATAACATTATACAATTCGAACCATCGTACATAAGTATATAATACAACTGATGTCATATTTTTCAATGAATGCCACAAAGTAATGGGGATAAAGCGTTAAACAATATTAAAGGCGACTTATCCGGATTAAGAATCAGCAACTAGCCGCAGTACATTGATAAGACATACACTTCTAGGGCTCAAGAGGCAGTTTTTCAAGCAGCCTCCTAAAGATCTCGGTCTCTTTGACGTTAGCTATATTCTCAGGAAGATTGTTCCACAGTACAATGGCACGTGGTAACGCAGATAAATTAAAGGCGTTAGTGTGACCGTATAGACGCTGAAAAGTGAGGTTATGCTGCAAACGACGGGAACATCGATGAGGTTTGAGAAGTGGCAAAGAAGAAGGATGCCTGCTGTTGATGATTCTGTGCAACAGACAGAGAAGTGAAATGTTTCTGCGGGAGACGAGGGAGGAAAGAGAGAGCGACTGCTTGATTTTTGTTACGCTGGAATGCCTGTTGTAGTCACTGACTATAAAGCGAGCAGCGCGGTTTTGAACCGATTCCAGGCTTCGGGATAGATATGCTTGTTCAGGTGACCATATAGAAGACGCGTATTCGAGTTTAGGACGCACAAGTGTTTGATAAGCGAGCTTGCGCGTGCAAGGAGGGGCATCGCGAAGATTGCGTTTTAGGTAACCAAGCGTACGAGACGCGTCAGCTGTAATCTTGTTGATATGACTGGACCAGGAAAGGTTCGATGTCAGATGGATGCCTAGATACTTATAAGATGACGTTGGTCTTAGAGGGCTACCATCAAGGAAATACTGAAATGTTGAGAGTGATCGCTTTCGAGTGAAGGTCATTTGATTACACTTATCTACGTTTAATGTCATTAGCCAATCTGAGCACCATGTGGTTACACGATCAAGATCTTGCTGTAAAGCTATATGATCAGATGGTGAAGTGATTTTGCGGTAGATTATGCAGTAGTCCGCAAAAAGGCGAATGGATGACGTAATTTCAGAGGGAAGGTCATTTATAAAAATTAAAAATAACAAAGGCCCGATTACACTCCCCTGTGGGACGCCAGATGTCACCTCCGAGAGAGAGGAAGACATGTTATTAATTACAGTACACTGTTTGCGAAAACACGGGTTACACACATGTTAGATTGTGAAGTTATAACTGGTACCAGCAGAGTGTGCACGTGTTTGTGATGTACTGCCTTAATTGAGAATATATTTCGTTTGTGCCGACCCTCGGCTCTGACTCGGTCTTTGGACCACAACCGGCTTTCGGTGGCGCACTAAAAGGACCAACTCTAAATTGTCCGCGCTTTCGTGGTGCGTTTTGGGGGGCCAATACGTCTGCCCTTGGAATCTGCCGGGCAATTGCCATCCCCATTAACGAGATTAGTGACACTGGCAATGGAACTGTCGAGGCTACAGTAGAAGAAGATCCAACTTACATCAATACCTAATTAATAAGAAACATACCGATGTCATAATGTTACAGGAGACACACTGTAAGGCCAAATCATCTGGGTACAGATCATTCTGTAGTGCCGAGGGGGAGACAAGAGTTGTCACCACTCTGGTTAAACGTCACCACACGGTCGTACAGCATAATACAGGCATTGGGGATGTAGACAATTTATTAATCGAGTGAATACCTCCTAGGAAAAATAATCAAATCTAGTAGCTATTCTGTTAAATTGTTGTTGTATTTGGGTCATAATAACCTGTGTAACTTGCTGGGTAATTTGTCCAGCCATTTCTGTAAAGCTTGAATCGAGGCTCTCTAGTTTGTCTTCTAGAGTCTGAATTTTCCTGTCGAGTGCATCTTGTCATTTCTCTATAGTTTTATTGGACTTAGTCTTTTTAACTGTGATCGTCTGTGGTCTTGCGTTTGGTTGGCGTGTTAGCCTCTTCCTCCATGTCTGCCACTTGTTCTTCTATACTATCTATTTTGATACCTCGCCCGTTTTTAAGAGTGGTGTTTTCTACCCTCAATCTACTGTTTTCTTCTTCTAGAGCTACAATCCGTTGATGATGTTGTAGCATGATTTTTCTTCTTTTCTGCTAGTTCTTTTTCCAACTCTTTGTTTATGGCGTTCGATTCAGCCTCTGCCTCCGCGCGCGCTCCGGAAGCCACGTCAGCCCAGCTCACCTGTAATAGGGGTCCGGTTTTCTGGTTTCCGGTAGTGCCTTTGCTGTTGTCGGTGGCCTGGGGTGGCTTGGTGGGCTTGACACTGCGGGGTGTGCACCTTGACCTCGATCGATTGCTGGAGCGTGACCTGCTCCTGACCCTTGTGAGGGAACCCGATTTGTTCCTCCTGCTGGCTCTACTTGGGCTTCTTTGCTTGTCAACGTAGTTGTCGTATTCTAATTGTTCCTCTCTCCTGGCACTTTCCCATCTTCGTCGTTTGACGAGGTATGGAATCCGATACCTGGCTTGGCAACGTTTATCCCCCGTCGGGTGGTCTTTTCCACATAGTTGGCATTCTGCTTTGCAATCGTGGTCTTGCTTTGGATTCCTGGTGCTGCAACCCCGACAGATTTTGTCAGTAGGATTGGGGCAGACGTCTGCTCGGTGTCCAAGTCTGCCGCATTCGTAGCAGATGTCAAATTGTTTCTTGTAAAGCGCGCAGCGAACAAGCGCTGCTCCGTAGTTCACATAGCTTGGGACGTGATAGCCATCAAAAGTGATGATTACATTGTTTGTATTGCCCATGCGCTTTGCGTAGAGGACGCTAGGATTACGTGGAGTGACCAGCTTCTTAACGATGTCTTTCGGGCTTTCAGAGACAGGGATGCCTCGGATGACTCCTTTCGAGGTGTTCTCCGGTGCTGCGCGATAGGCGCATGCTTCATATTCCTTGCTCCCGATGCTGAGACTGGTTATTGCGACGTATTTTTTGGCTCTTTCTTTGGGTGGTGTACTGAGAACTATGATATTTTGCTCCTTGTTGAGGCAAAGATTACCTTCCTCCTCCGCTGTACGTTCAACATTTGCAGCACGTCGAACGCTGTAGTAGATGCGATCGGTAGCGTGTTCGGTCACGTTGAATCCGCCTCTTGGTCTTATAATGATCCTGTAGCCGTCGACTGGTAAGTTTGGCATGAGGCTTGCGAAGATTAATTGTCGGAACTTCCGATAGCCCTTTTTCTTGCTCCAAGTAGTCTCCTTAGCTCGCTGAAGTTGTGTAGTATCACTACGCGACGGGTCCACGTAATCACTGCGCCTTCGATGACTTCTTTTAATTTGGAACCAATTGCCTTGGTCCAACTGTTCTGGTTGAATATCTTCGCCCTCTACCTGTACAACCTCCATGCTTGCTCCGCTAGAGCCGGGTAGTAAGGTATCTCCGGCTATGCCGACGGCGTAAGGCCCAGCACGTCAGCCGTCGTGGCTGGTGGTACATTTCTCGAAATTAAAGTTGCCAACCTGGTTGAATTTGGTATCCAGGTGATCCTTGTATCTTCCGGCTTCTCCTGAAATGTGGATTTCGTGGTTCCAGTTGAAAAACGCCATCAATTCAAAAATCACGCAGACGACAGGAAAATACGCCGCTCGCCGTGCACTTCTTCTGTAGAGCGGAGATACAGGATTAAAAACGACAGCCAGAAAAGTAGTTCATCCCAATGCAGAAAACGAAAAGCAGTAAGAAACGTTTGCCCTGTTTGTGCGAGTTGTTTTCGTAGAGACCTTCTGCTAAAACTCAGGTGAAAAAGAAAACACGTTGTCTTGGTTTTACTGAGCGGTGGAAGTAAAACGCAGCACAGATATTGTTTTCAATGTTTTTTTCTGCACGCGTACTTTACTTGCAGCGCCTGACGCAGAAGTTTTATGAGGCGTGTGAGAAAAGGTGTAGAGCGCAGAAGTTAGCACTGTGGTTTTCTTGCCACTTGGCTGGGCACCGTATATTTTTTGGATTATCGCACCAAGTGGGCATCTCTAACGGCCGGAAATATGTCTCGGCAAGTACGTTCGTGGTATAGAGAGAAAGCGGCTTTTAATGCCGCCCGCAAACGATTGAGAGAGAAAGAAAGAATGATGCGCCAACCGCCATTTGTTTCTTTTCGTGCTCAAAAAGAAGGAAACAACAAACTTCCGGCTGCTTCCGCTAAAAAGCTTTGTGGTGCGTCGGCCATCGACCAAGTGATCGCCACGTTCGAGCCACGAGAGTACGGTGGTCAGCCGGCTTGTCCGAGTTCGACAACTCGTAAGACCGGGAACAACACAAAGGATTGAGACGTCTTTGGCGAACACTGTCTTCAATCAAATTGATGACCCAGGCAAATACCCGTCGTCGTCATAGGTGCCATGTACTCTAAAAAAATCGAGTGATCCTCGCTTCTTTAAGGGAGAAACGGCGACGTCCCCTATGTTCGTCTTTAAATGCGGTAACGTTTCTCCCTTTTTTTATAAAGGAATGTTGCTTCCTCGTAAAAATCAAGATGGCTGACACGAGGCTAGCGAAGTGAGCAATGTAATTAGGCCTTCCTAGTGCATCGATTCATGACAGATAAACAGTAGGCGCTATTGGTAATCACAAAGAATTGTCTCGCTAAGCTTAATAACGAACGATGTGACAATAAAATCAAACAGACAAACCTGTGGGGATGACGACCTTGCGAAACGGAATGACGGAACTCGTACGTTTCGCTCGGCCAGCGAGACGGCGTTCACTTGGGAAGAGACGGATACTGCAAAGGGGCTCTCACCCGGAGACTGCGTGTTAGGCTTGCTGTCTTTATTTCTCGAAGAATCACATGGTGTAGCGACGTTATGCACGCGTTTACGGGGCAGTAGGCGCCGACATGTGCCTCGAAGATGTACACTCCATCGCAGCGAAACAATATGGGTGGAACAGAGCATAGTTCCGATAGATAGATGTTCAACAATGTATAAGTAGGTGGAGCTGTGAGAGCGCCACAGCCGTGAAGGATGGATGGATGGATGCTATGAGCGTCCCCTTTATAACGGGGCGGCGACATGTCTGCCACCAGGCTCGAAGAAAAAAAAAAGCTTCCTTGTTTTATGTTGGCCTAATACCTTATTTACATTGATTAAATCTATGTTATTATACCAAAAAAATATAAATTCACGGCCTATCTCTCTGCCTCTTAAGGCAGAATGACCCTATTTTTCCCTCCATTATTTATTTTTGTTCTTTATCTCTACTTTTCTGCCACCAATACTCTAACCGCCTCTTACTTATTTCTATCGCGGACGTGTTCAGCTTTCCATTGTTGTCCCTAAAACCCAAGGCTTCATGTAGACACGTGCCCACACGTATACCAGGGGTGAATATCGCCACATTCAATCAGTACATGTTCCATCGTTTCCTTAGTTCTCCCGCAGCATGTACATTGTTCTTCTTCGTTACTGAATCTCGCTTTATAACTACGCGTTCTAAGGCAGCCCGACCTTGCTTCAAACAGTAAAGCGCTTCCCCTTGAATTATCATAAAACCTTTCCCTCCTTATTTCGTTTTTTCCCTTTCGGTAGTTACTCAGAGCCGGCTTCTTTTCCATCGCTGCCATCCAATAAGTCCTCTCCGCCTCTCTCACCTTCCGCTTAATGCTCCTTGTTGCCATATCGCCCGCACTGCTAGCCGTATATTTACTGGTGAGCCTCCTAGTTTTTTTTTTAGTAGGCGGTAGCCAGCGCCATCTGGGGGGATTCAACGTTACTAAAAACGTTTATGCCTGACGCGGCGCACGTTCATACCACAGAATGACCTTTTGACGTACAGCTGCTGAGGTAGGCACAATCATGGATTACGCAAGGACACCGGAAGGCTGGTGCAGAGCATGTACATACACATTTTATTAATACGCACACGTTTGCTAGGTACGTGAGACGTATATAATACTCACTAAATTAAATAAACAACACATTCATAATAAACAACACATAACCTAAGACAAAGCGCAGACGCTTATATAGTCACTGATCACGAAGGGCCGAGTGATACGTTTTCTTCAAATCCTTGCATTTCATGGCTGCATGACGAGATACGGAGACATCGTTATATTATACCTATCGCTTGGCGAAGCATATTTTCAAATCTAAAGCGGCATAATAATCAACGTTATAATTGCACAGATTAAGTTCATCTGAAAGCCGCCGCCTCCACAACCATGCATACCCTTCTGACGACACTCTGAATGTAGCGCCATCTCTCGACAGCGGCCACAGATAAAATTTCCTTCTGTGATTTATTTACTTTTATTGCGATATCAATTACACGGACAGTCTGGACGGGTTTTTGCCGTCGCCGTCATCTTCCGTATGAAGTCCAAATTGATAAGATCCCTCCGCGCATCGTAAGTTCTACCGCGGGTAAAAGCGCCCGAGGGCGGGCGACGAACGCGGCCGAAGCAGAGGTCAAATGAGCCGGCCCATTTCCGTCGCTCAGAGGGTGCATGCGATAACATCACCCCGCTTGAGAGGCCTGCCATTGAAGCAGACAGGAAACGCCCCGCCTATCTTTAACGAGCATGAAAAGACGCAAGGGGGGAGTGTCGCGCGAGCAGCAACTTTGAACTGAATCTAAGGGCGCGCGCGCTATCTCGACAGCCATCACAGCGGGCGGCTCGTATACCCTTCTACGTGCTGCGCTCTCAACGCTAAGTGACTATGCGGGCAGAGCATCCCTCCCTGGAGAGGCCGTATTGTCTTACAGCAGCGTTTTGTAGTTACGCGAGATCGGATACAAAACAGTTAGCTGCCAGCCTCACTTCGTATAACACTACAATTTGTTGCTATCGCATTCATTGCTTCGCCCTTGCGGCGAAAGTGTGAATTTTTTTTATTGTTACTGGTAGGAGGACGCAGTATGCAGGCCACATTCTGTCGCCTTCATCGTGTCGACTTCCTTGAGTGGTTTGGCGTTATCTGTTAATGTTTTACTTAAGCGTTGTCGACAAGCATGACGATGAGCAATAGATTCGTTCAACTGCTAGCCCTTCAATGAAAATGCTTCTGATGCGGTGATGGCTGCCTCAGTTGTGTAATCGCACGTTACTCCGCTGGTCGTGCGAAGAAACAAGACGAGATGGCTTCGCACCGGACGGTCTTTTGTGAGCGATGTCGGTGGCTCTTGGCGTCGCGGCAGCTCGAGTACATGAATAGAGCAACTAGCGCTACTTCTCGCGAATGATAGAAAAGAACGCTACCCATACTACGTGTACTATAATATTTTAGTGCACTGTACCTACATAATACAGTGACACCTCGGTGATACGATCACAGCTCATAGGAATTTCGGGGTGATACGAATTTTTTGTTGGTCCCGGCCAAGGCCCATCGGCCTGCAATGTAATGGAGTACGGTTGTTACGAACCGATTTTCACCCAGCGACGTTTGATACGAACGTACGCTACCGCCCAAGTACGAAGAGGTGCTGTCCACGCTGTCGAGGAAGAGGCGCCAAGCACGTGCGAGCGTGGAAACGCAAGCGTGGGCATGCGCGCCGCACCACCAAATCGTCAGAATCACGGTGCAAGAAAAACACTTTTCTTACGGTCAGAATAAACCTTCAGAGATGCGTCACGGCCTCCGAGATTGTGTGCGTGAATCTTTGAGGCTCTTATGTGCCTCCGTGTGCCTTCGCGTTTAGATTACAGAGTACATTAGCGCCATGCTTTTTTTTTACACGTCGACGCGGGCTGCTGTCATTGTACTGTGTTTACACGTACCTGCCTCGAGCATCAGATATCCTATGAGAGGTGGACGAGGACCGAAAGAAGACGAGGACGGTCTTGGCGAAGTAGTCATGGCTCACAACGTCAACATGCGCGTCTGTTGAGGTCGCACTTGTGCAGGGACAGCCGGAAATCTCCCAAAAAACATGCCCAACACCTGCGCAATAACAAAATCATAACACAGGACCGTGGTTCTGTAATTTTGTGGCCTTGATCCATCGCGTCAAAGCACTTCTTTCATTACTTTCGCTGCAGTACTCCGGTGTCATGCGAAAAAGCATACTAAAATTTGGAAGGGGCTACTGCTGTCGCGGGTCACAACGCGCCTGGTTCATTAAACAAATACGCGCGTACGGGCCGTATATTTACGAGTGCTGGTATGATTGCCGACACCTAAATCTTAACTGACAATCATTCAGGGTTCTTCCTGACGTTGCTTCGGCCCTGAAAAGCAATAAATGAAAATGTACGCCAGCTTTCTTTTGTCGCATGCTAATTTTCCATGCTTTCTGGTGATACGAATTTCGGATGATACGGATATTTTTGGTGGTCCCTTGAGATTCGTATCACCGAAGTTTCACTGTACTGTGCTACAGTTATGTCACGGTCTTCGCCTGGCGTATCAACTTGCGGTCGTTGTGCGACAACTGTGTAGTTATCGTTCTGGCGGTGGTTACTATTGCTTTGGATTTGGAATACTCTTCTCAAAAAGGTGAATGACAGTGTTAGTAATCACCTACAGTGCAGAACTCTCACCAGAAGTGCATTTTCCATTGAGTTTCGCATGCCAAAGCAGAGTCATGCGTACGAGACATGCGTAGTGCACGGGTGCATAATTCCGTCGGAATTCTCAGCGACGGCATGCGCAATTCAAAACGCATGTGGTGGGGAATTTTCGCTTCATTGACAGAAGTGATTTGCTTATTTTTCCGAAATGTGCACTTATGATGCAGGGGTGCTATGCAGGATGGCCCGAGCTTCTCGGGCACACGAGTTTGCTCCGAGCCCGCCCTACGACGGTCATGATAGGAAAACAGTGCGGAGCGCGCGATAGAAGCGTTGATAAAAACGGCTACAAGAACGAGAATGGCGTCACGAACGCATGCGCGGCATTTGCGGCGGTTTTCCAAGGAATACCGCGTGCGAACGCGTCAGCGCCGCTACTCAGTCAACATTTTGACAGTGCAGCAACGTCAGCGTGATTGTCGCGCTATCTTTTTGCCAACTGATGATCGCGCCTCCCACAGGCGTGTTCGTGGGCGTTTGTCCTCTTTCGGAAAATTCTTTCGTTCCACCTAGTGCATGGAAATTTCCACTCTCGAAGGCAACAGGGGCGACCACGCAGCACTCTGGTGCAGCTTGTTTCGCTTCTCTTGAATATTACAGATAAATAAATGGACAGGTTACTGCTATACTTACATTACACGTATGAACATTTTTTCGTATTAGCGAATCGGTAGAGACAGTGTCTCCGCAAACAAGTAATAGTAACATTTCTCACCGCAAATCCCACCAGGGGCACTTGCTTCAAAGCTGTGAGTGGTACGTCGTGAGAGCGGTGAAATTAAAGGCGAGGCACCGCAGCCACGTGATGATATAACTTTTAGTTTTTCGTGCGTGTGTGCGTAGTCTGTGCGATTAAGATCATAGATGAATCGTGCCGCTCGCTGGCGTTGTTGTGTGAGCACTGCTAGAGTTACTGTATATGCTAGCTTTAGGTAGCAGAGTTGCGCATCTGTCTTCCAACGCCGCTAGCAACCATGCATTGCGGAGAAGCTGCCGCTTGGGCCAATTTTGTTTATTTCTCGACGCCGCCGCTGCAGCGAACTGAATTAACACTAGCCATCGACAGCCAATGTTTATCGCCGGTCTTCGACATGCCAGACAGGTTAATCGGCGACACGGTAGGCATGTCGCCTGTAAAAATGAAGTGCGATTTCACCGCATAGCTGTGGTTGCTAGCCGGACCTATGCGCTACTCTGCTACCTAAAGGTAGCATATACAGTGACTCTAAGCACTGCTCCTCGGCAAGAGGGAACGTGGTGGGCGGACCCGCTCTTCGCCGCGGGCGTCTGTCAATCAAATTTATTGACGCGCGAACTCGGGCACAAATTCGTTGATTCTGAAAAGGCCCCAGTTCAACTCGTGACTGTCATAGTGCCGGTGTGCCTGTCTAGTGTTTCATGCGGTGGACGCTACTCAGCAGCTTCTTTGCATATAAAATAATTTGTTTAGCTTGCAGTGCTTGCGCAGGGCTTGGGCCATCGGTGGAGCTTGTGATCACCTAGCTTCTTGCACCTTTTACGCGGCTCGTCTACTCAGTCTGCTTGGTCTGCTGCGGTGTAATCACCGTGTCAGTTAGGTCTCAATATTCGTGCTATTGCTTAGGAAGGTCTTAACTTACATAATAGTGAATAGTCCTTTCTTAATTGTCAATGTTTTAATAACCACGACATTAATTAAGTACGGAGGTAATTGGCATAATAATAAGTAGCACGATCCCAATTAACACGCCCTCGGTGAGTAAGGTCTTGATTATCTTTGTTTTAATTACACGCTCCTAATTATCGTCGTGTTAATTAGCATTAATTGATAATGTTTTAAATACCGCGCCATTAATTTCTAAGGTTTAATACGCAAGGTCCTGAATAGCACAGAGGTAATTAGCGTAATCCTAATGAGCACGATCCTAATTAGCACGCTCATAATTAGCGTTGCGTTAATTAACAATAACTAATAATGTCCTAATTACCACGTCATTAATTACACAGGTTTAATTTGCAAGGTCCTGAATAGTACAGAGGTAATTAGCATATTCGTAATTAGAACAACCCTAATTAACATGGCGAGTAAGGTCTTGATTATCTTGTTTTTTTACACGATCCTAATTAGCGTCATGTTATTTATTATGATCTCAATTACCTTGTTCTTAGCTTTACACGACTTTATTAGCATGGTCTTAGTAAGACGCGGCTTAGTTAGCTCGACCTTAGCAAGATTTGGCCTAATCAGCTTCGTCATAACACGTCCTGACTTAGCTAGTTATACCGCCCAGCCAATTAGCTAATCAGCCGGGCGCACGTGCTCTGGGAGTGAGCAGACGATGAAGAAGAGAACGACGAGGGCGCGCGCCGGCCGAGCAACGCGCTAGAATGTACAGGCCGACCATGGTGATTATACACGTGGCCTTGGCGATTAGCTCTAGCCGCGGTGTTGTAAGGCGCTCGTCTTCTCCTCCTCCCGGCGGGTCGGTGCCACTGAAAACCTGGGAGGACTGGGAGACCTCGCTACGCTCCACGGACCCGGCAAGGCAGAAGATCGCCGCCCGCCGGGCTGCCAACGTCATGGACTTATTAGACATGAACGTTTGAGTGTGGTGGGGTCGCGCGGGGACCCAGAGGGCCTGGGAGGTCCTGAATTCCCTTGCAATAAAGTTTTTTCGACTCGGCTCGGTCGCAACTAGTCTCGGAGGCCACGGTGATGCTTATTCTGAAGGATGCTTGCCGCAGACATTAAACGCTTGAAAATGAATTCAAACGGCCCGCGCACACATGAAAATATAGTTAGTAGTGCTCTCTGCCACTTTTCCTGCATGGGTGCATGTCTGCACTCAGTGGAACCACAAACAAATGAAAGAAGGTTCCTCTAGTTTTACGACACCACCCAACCTTCTCGACCGCCCTTGACGCGACGCCGCGTTCCATCGTAACCAATGGAACGGAGCGCGCGCTGAGGGATGGATTTCACCTTATCGTACTTAGCTCGTTCAAAAGGGGGTGTCGCCAGAGCTCGGAAAGATACCGAGTTTCACCAAACTCGGACCATCCTGCATAGCACCCCAGTTTAAAGTTTCTGATGATTGTAATCCACTCTGAGAAATAAACGCTCAGTGAAACTTTCCTGCCTATTTGCTTTTGCGCTTTCACCCGCCGTGGTTAGCTTAGCCGTAGGGTGTCGGGTTGCTCAGCTAGAGGGCGCGGGTTCGACTCCCAGCCACGGCGGCCGCACTTCGATGGGGGGTGAAACAACCGTGTGCTTATATTTGGTTACACGTTAAAGAGCCCCACTTCGTCGAAATTATTTCCTAGTCCCCCACTACGGCGCGCTTCATAATCGCATGGTGGTTCTGGCACGTAAAACTGCAACAATTATAGAATGTCCTACTTTCGCGAAGTGCCGTGTAAAACTAAAAACGTGCCGTATAAAACTAAAAACGCCTGCGATTGCCAAGTATGTTAAGATCGAAAAAATCCAGCATTAGTGTACAGTCTAAGCTGTTCAAAAGAAAAAATTGGACGCGTGTCTGCGTGCTCCGCTACAAATGCCATGTAAAGACGATAGAGAAGGCGCTGCGTGAGATATTGACGCCATCTGGCAATACATCGGGAAACATGATCTTGTGCAGAGGGTTACCTTCCTCCGTGGCAGAGAGCGTTCGTCGGCGCGCATAGGCATTTTCAGCGCAGCCGCATTTTCAGCGCAGCTTAAGAAACTAGGGCCTTTAGAATTACGTATCTATGTATTTTCTATTAAAGGAAGACACCACCTAATACTTACCTAGTGATGTTGCGCCTCAGATATGCGTAATATTAACTTTTTGATCGACAACGTTCACAAGTATGAACAGCCGTACCAGTTCAAGATGGGTGGGCGGTGAGCAAGTGGTTAAACTTTGGCCGGGTCGCTGAATCGGGTGACAGACAGACAGACAGACCAAAATTTCTGCGTTTTTCCCCAAGAAAAGACTATCGTCTTTAAAAAACAAAACAAGACTGTTTTGTAAAGCAGGACATATTTTGATATACAGAGTGTGCGCAAACGTATACAAACTACACGAGACGTACGAAAGTATGCGGCGCAGCGCGCGCACGCATAGCGACAATAAATACAAAAAGTCACGGTTTCGCCGCAAGGGCGAAGCAATGAATACGATAGCAAGAAACTAATGCTACTCGAAGTGAGGCTCGCCAATGGATACTCTCAGTCTGAACAGCGCTCCTGGTGCAAAGGCGGCCGAAGCAGCGAAGGAAACTAGCGTGCTTCAAGTATCGAGCTGTGACACTTGATAGTACGTGCTCATATTCTGTTTGTTCGTTTAGCGGCGTCCCTTGAGCTCGAGTGACTTTCGAACGCTCCGTAACATCAGCGCGGACATCACGGTGTTAGCTCGAAACATCCCTCCTCCCCTGACCACGAGATAACCGCGCGAGCAGATAGCGGAAGGGCAAAGTTCTCCCTGCGCAAATATTAGAAGAAGCGAGCGAGCTGGCCGACGACTTTTAAATGCGCCCGTTGGCGCTCCTCGCACCATCTCGCTGGTAATGAAGAAACGCTTATAAACGCCTGCCGTCTCGGAGTACTGCCAGCGGTAAAGAGTGTGTATATAATGCTCGCCGTTAGCTACCTGGATGATCTGCTTTTTTGGCGCAGTGGTTAGCGCCACGCGCTGCGGAGAAAACCCGGTGAGGATGTGGAGGAATGGCTCCCCCACTACAAACGTGCGAGCAAATGCAACAGGTGCAATCTCACGGCTCAGCTACAGTACGTCGCTCTCTTCCTGACAGACACTGCGCTGTTGTGATTCGCGAAAAATCACTGATGACTTGAGATCTCTTCGCTTCTGAGATCACAGAGTGCTTCTGAGATTCAACCACGAAAAGAAAGCGGGCAGAGCAGACATTGCTTCAGCGTGCTCAAGTACCAGGTGCGCCGCCACGGTGGTCTAGTGGTTATGGCTCTCGACTGCTGCCCCGAAGGTCGCGGGATCGAATCCCGGCCGCGGCGGCTGCATTTTCGATGGAGGCGAGAATGTTTGAGGCCTGTGTAGATAGATTTAGGTGTACGTTAAAGAACCCCAGGTGGTCGAAATTTCCGGAGCCCTCCACTACGGCGTCTCTCATAATCATATCGTGGTTTTGGGACGTTAAACCTCAGATATTATTATTATCAAGTACCACGTAAGACCTGTACTACGTACATAGAGGTAGTCCTCAAGTTGTGCAAGACGGTGAATCATGAAACGTGCGAAGAGGACAAAGTTGGGCACCTTGTGAGAGGCGCTGCCGAGGATGTGTACAACTTCATCGGCAAGGACAGCCTCAATTTGGCCGCTGGCGTAATCAAGCCTTGCCGCACATTGCAGGCCTTGAAGCTACGCCGTATCACGCAAAAGTTCGGTCGGTTAGCTAACGTGGAAACGGTTGCAAGCGTCGAGGAGAGCTACGGTTTCCAGTTTAACCTTGCGGCAACTATGCGGCAAATTGTCCGCAAAGAACTCGAAAGACGCAACAAATCAGTGAACGCCGAACAGCTCGGTGGCGATTATAGCGCCCATAACCAATCTCATCATCCTGCATCGGCGGTATCCTCGCCGTCGGCCATGTCCCGCACTGCAGACTGTCGAGTCGATCAGCAGCAACAGCACCGACGTTTCTTTCCCGATGACATGACACACGACGAACGCGCCCGTAGGGATACGACCACGAATCGGCTGATACCCGTTGCAATATATAATTATATATATGAACACCTGTGTTTGACATTCGGGTTTCGAGACAGCGCATTCGAATGGCACTAGGTAACATTTCGAGATGCTCCGAAACGCAATTATAGATGCGGCTATCGTAATCTAGAGCAGAGCTGGTGGTATGACTCTGATTCTACAGGGAAGTTTATTTGAATGTTACGCCACCATCGTAGAAACCAGCTTAAGCAAGAAAATGAAATTTTGAAAACTGTACACCAGTTTTCCTTGCGTAAATTCTGCAATTTTGCTGCTTATTTGTCAAATAATCATAATAGAATGGTATTGAAGAATGAACAAAAAACGCCAGGGCTGCGCTGAAACCACACCATAGTCACAGCGAAAGCTGGAAAAGCGGCGTTTCTAGAGCCCGTTGCAAGCTCTCTTGGGGCTACTAGTACAAGTACACTAGCAAGGTACCCATTACGCCATAAATCACAATTTTTGTGAGCACCTACAAAGCCATTATTCGTCATGCGGAGAAGCAAGGCACCAACTACACGTCTGTAAGGCATTATGTGCACTTTGTTGACGCGACGACTGATGACGATTACAAAGGGCTCAGCCCTTTGTAATGGGTGGGAAGCTTTAAACGGCCCACCAGTTATGCAATTTGCATTGGGTGACGCCCGGTCGCTATTTCCCTCTCCCGCCATGCTGTATAATATACGTTGACGTGGGAAAGAGGGGAGGGCGAAGAACTTTTCTGAGACCCCGAGGAAATGGATCATGCGCTTATGGGCTTCCTTGGCAACCAATACAAGTACACTTGCGAGGATCCCACTACGCTATAATCATAGTAATTTTTGAGAAGTAGGGAAGCAGGCACTATGCCATTTCTCGTCATTCTACGGAGAGCCGTGGTACGGGCTAAAGGCATGTAAGGCATTATGCGCTTTGTTGATGCAGTGCCTGATGACGATGAAGAATTATGGCGGAGCCCTTTGTAATGGGTTGGAAGCATACAACGACCTACTCGTTGCGCAATTCGCATTGTATGACGCCTGGTTACAGAATTCGCGTTGTGCGACGCTTGGTGCTTATTTTACTCTTCTACCACGCTATATTGCGTATGCTAATGTGGTTCCTTCCCGACATCAAGCCTGTATAGGACCTATTTGCAAAGCAGTTTCAAGCACCGGCACGGCTCAGAGGTTGACTACTGGGCTCCTACGCTGAGGACCCAGTTTCGAAGCTCGTTCCATCCTGGAATTTTTTTCTTATTTCGAGCGATAGTGGTTACGGACACCGGCGGCGGCGGCGGACAACTACGGCGCCAAAAACGGCCGCTGAAATGATCTCATAACAGCTTTCGCTGTAAAAAAGGAAGATGGTAAAAAGTGCTTAAATTCGGTACAATAATTGCAAGGATCCTCCTACACGCAATGATCGATCCACACATTTGGCAACGGTGCGATTGAAATAAAATCAGCGTAACTTTTCTATGCCAGAGTGGTACTACATGGACAGCACGTGCGACAAGCCTTGCTTGGGTCTAAACACCTTCGGATGGATGAATGGTTGAAAGAACTTTATTGAGGTCCAATAGGTCGTGCTAGTTTCCCAGCCCGAAGCGGGCCGCTCCCACGCTGGGACCGAAAGACCTGGTCTTTCGGCCGCTCGCGGGCCCGTTGGGCTGCCCGTAATTGTTCCTCTCATGTCGGACTACATGCCGTAGAAATACGATGCCCCGGCCTGACAACTAATGGACCGTAAGACAACAGATATCCTAACTTCCCGTTCTATCTGCGAAAAATCGTTCATTCAAAACGGTGCAACAGCGTGATTATTTGATTGCAATAAAACAGGAAAATTTGGTTGTCGAAGAAATGTGTTAGGCGCTCGATGGAACTTTCAAATGCTTATAGGCATACAGGAAGGCGGGTAACGCTCGGATTTTGAGAAGCTGGAAATGAAACAAACAGCACAGGTTTACAGGGGGTGTTTATTAATGATTACAGAGGCACAAAAGACCGTGATTATCGCAGGAGCAGCGTCGTCGTTCTCTTCTTCTTCTACCGCTGCTTTTTTCTTCCTCTTGCTGGGACACTTCATAACAATATATATATATATATATATATATATATATATATATATATATATATATATATATATATATAATGTTACGACGTGCATAAGAATGGAAGCTTGAGCGAGTTGGTATGCGTTCATCTTCGTTGAAACAGCGCTCACTAGACGACGACGAAGTAAAAGAAGGCACAGGACAGGCGCTGACTCGCAACCAAAGTTTATTAGGAAATACACGCATATATATAGGTGATGTGCAACAACAAAACAACAAAAAATTACACGATCTCCCGCTAAAGGGGACCATGAGGCGATGCGAACCGGAGCACTTGCACGATCGCGTTCCGTTGGCGTTCGTTGGGCATGCTACCGACCTCGCGTCGTGGAATGCGAAGAGGGACGCTACGCGCGTCGTATCTTCCATCTAGCCTGGCCGTTAATTCTCACAGGGCGAGCGGGAAACGCGGTCGACAGGCGGGCGAGAGGGGGGCAGCGTAGGAGAGGAGAGAGAAGGGGAGGGGGCGCGCATGCGCTCGAGCTCATCGCGGCGTTGCGCAGGAGAGAATTTCGGCATGTCTAGCCCGCGTTTCAGAGGAAGAGTGGAAAGGGGGAGGGGAGAGGGGTATGGGAGAGAGGGAGGGAGAGGGAAAGGGGCAAGAGGGAAAGTGGAGAGGGGAAGGGGAGAGGGTGAGTGGAGAGGAGGTGTGTGGAGAGGGTATGCGCATGCGCAGTAAGGGTGGTCACGCCGCACACCACCACCACCGGATTGAGCTCGGCCTTAAGATACTTCGCATCTAAAAAAGCACCAAAAGCGAAAAAGACCCAAACAAGTCTCAAGCAAGTAAAAGCAAAAAAGCAGGTATCATAGTCTGCAGGTGCTGCAAAGGTACGCAAATTCTGCGTCACTCAGCGAAATCGATGGCATGCTAACACACTTATCTCCTTTTCTTCTAATGTGGAAGGCCTCAATCACTTCCCTTGCTACCTGCTCTTTATGATGCGATAAAATCATTGTGTCACTGAAGAAGGGTGCGCAGCCGCATTCGTGGCAATGAGCGGCGAGAGAAAACGGCTTTGTTTCTGTCAATGATCGTTCGTGTTCACGAAGACGAACGTTAACGCATCTTCCGCTTTGGCCAATGTAAGTTTTACCGCACGCCGCGAAAAATGACCTTTGGCGCCTCTGGCGGCAAAAACATGAAAGATCCGATGTACCCGGCCGCGTCCGTTAATTGCTCTACGCGGTCGACGTTTCTTTTGTTAGTTTTGAAATATTGTTCGTTTATTTATATTAAAAGGTATTACTCAATAAAAATGTGCCTATAGGCCTGCATTAGTATTATGCCTTAAAGTGGTTAATGATCCCACGCTCGTCAGCGCGTCTTAAACCCAGCAACATATTAAAAGCAATTTAATAAAATCTAATGAAAATGCCTTTTGCAATATTCTTTTCGCAATAACTTTAATTTTATTCGGTGGGTGACGAAGCGAAGCCTCTGCTCGATCGACAGTAACCTTGTTCAGCGGGTAGCACCTCTGAAACAAGCGGGGCCTCGCTCAGCTCTTCCTTTCGTGCTGCGCTCCGCTGCCCTCTCCGCTCGCACCGCTGGCTCGCAAACGCGCCTAGCTGTTACTCACTAGTAAGCATATTGTTGCTGGGGATCCACATCAGAGTTGCCACTGACTTTCAAGTAAATGTCGCCAAACGAAGAGCAAAAAGTCGCCAAAAGTCGCCATTTTTTACAAATTTCGCCAAAAAAGTCGCCATTCTAGATATGTGCGGCATACCTAGTAATAACAATTTCCACTCACGTATAGCCCCGCTGAATACAGTACCATCCAAAACCATTAAATTTACTGACGTTTCTCAATGACAGTCGTATCGCCCGCTTCATCATGGGAGTGCATGGTGCTGCTGCTCCGACTAGCTGCAAGATGTGCGTGGTGGCGCAAGGATGAATGAATGAAGCGCTCATGATATCCTTCCATCCCTGTCCGCTCGTTTCAAAGGTAAAAGTGTGGTAAACCTTGGGCGAAAACCATTGTTTGTAGACAGCTTTACGTATACCCTTATATGAATTAAAAGGATTAAAAGGTTTATTCAAGGTAACACGACAGAATTCTTACAGGAACCGATCATTAGTGAGTCTTACACCTTTTCAGTGGGAACTAATATGATACCGGACGCCAGTGACCCTTTCTTATAGTCACTTATATCTACACGCGTCAATCCGATGCGTTATTAATGAACAAGTAGACAATGTAAAATGTTATATAGCAATTGTTTTCATCGCACACGCTCACCGAGAACAGTAGAAAATGCCTCAATAAATAATTTTTATTGCACAAATAGCCGCATATCCGCCTCTCTTCGCTATTCCAAAACAGTCTTTACGAGCTGAATTGGGGGTACTACAACAGTGAATAAGTCGCCAAGCTATTCAGAAGAGTTGGAGCTTTGGCGGAACAAATGGTCGGAACACGCGACAAACCCGTCGTCTGGCCCCTTCAGAAGCGAAACTTCAGAGAAGCTTGAAGCACCTAAAGCCATAAACGTATAGTCAAACACTGGCCCCTGGCAGTTTGCAAGGCAGTCCTCTGACTTACATTTTGCTAGAATGTCGCTGGGGGACGTTCCAATACCTCCTGCATCTAGGTGGGATCCCGGAATAAGGATTCCACTCATCGATCTTCTCACAGAACATCAAATAAACGTTTTATTTTCTCTGTAGATGAATTGAGAAGATACGAGTTACAGGACGGACATGCCGAATGACGCGTAATGTGCACATTCTACTCATGGGTCTAAAACCAAGGAAAATACAGAGAATGTTGCCGCTCATTCGTTGGGAAGACACTGAGCTTGGGATGCATAACTCAGTGGAGACCTAAGCCGAAAATCACCAGAAATTCGCCATGTCGCCATTGATAATTTTAGGTCGCCACGGGCCTCTCAAATTCGCCAATTTGGCGAAAAGTAGCCACCGTTGGCAACCCTGATCCACATGAAGAACAAATAAATCCCTAGTCTAAACTGCTGAGATAAGATGCAAGCCCTGATGCAAGGCGCGACGGCAGATGCAATAGTACAATAAACCACTACTACCACCACATAGCTTGACATAGCGCAACACATAAAGAACACTGATACAACACAGAAATTCTTAGAAAAGACTTTCCAAATAGAGAAATGCAATATCCTGACAAAATGGGGCATGGAGCTGGCTGGATTTCCCCCCAAAACCTCTGCTCTTCCTTTTTAAAGAAGGGCCACCGCAGCAACGACGCCCTGTCCTTTCGTTGATGTTTTCGTTTCATGAGGCTACTACCGTGTGTTGTTGGAATCACTTACGGGCGAGACGAGCATCATGCACCCTCCAACAGTACCTATCATTTTCAGGCAGAGCGAGTGAAGAAAGGCGTAATCTAACGCTTTCGTGATTGGCACCCGGTATCCGCAATGTTGAGGGGCACCACGTCGAACTGGCCCCTTCACCTGGCGACATAATCGAGGGCGCGGTCCCTTCGTAGGGCCGCGTTGTTAACGCGGGCGTTGCACTCTTCCACGTCCTTTTGCCGCTTTGTGCTTCCGCGCTTCTTTTCACGTGGCGTTGTTCACTGCCGCACTTATACAAAAGAAACACCAAGACCTGCCGTGCGCGGCAGACTGAGTCATCGGGCTGCTCCGAGAATGTTTAGTTTGCCCGTAGACTTCTTATCCTTTAGGTTTTTACGGTTTACGGCCAAAATATGGACGTAAAAATAGAACGAACGTAGATTCCACGTCTTTGAATGAGCTACAATGAATACAAAGCGTATATGTAGAACTCCCTAATGTTTGATATGTTAGTTGAATACGCCAATTGTCTTTATTTTGTGCATCTGTGATCCAATGAATTTAATGCAGTGTTGTTGTATATTTATGTATCTTCAGAAAAAAAAAACTGGAGAGGCGCAAGACGCGGACGAAGAAAAGACACGAAGTGACAAACCTGGGCGCCATGTTTGTCAGTTCGTGTCTTTTCTTGGCCCCGTCCTTTTTGCGCCTTGTCAGTTTTTTTTTCTCAAGTAATGAACCAACTAGTACAGCAGCAAGCCCTGTTATTACGTATCTTCTTTATGCATTTGTTTATTGTTTTCACCGTTTTATACTCATGATGTGTAGTGTTGTCGTTTCTCTGCATACTGATGTTTTCCCTCGCAATGTGGTTGCATGGAATTCACACATCTGTATCTCATAGTTCGGTGCATGCACCTAGTCAAGCCTCCTTCGGCCCTTCTCGTGCAACAGATATCTCACAGGTGGTGGAAGTTGAATGGGCAAAGCTGGTGCCCGATAATCCAGAATATAAGCAGAGAAACGCAAAGCTCTCATTGCAGCGTCATACACGTTTTGCCTAACTGCTGGCATTGGCCAATATATCATCATTAACTTGCAGTGCGTTCACTATTTTGTTTTCGCGAGAACACTGACGCGACAGACAAATTTTGGAAGAGAATTGTAGTTGGACAGAACACGACAAAATTTCACCACCAGCTCGGTGACCGTAGAGTTACTATATGTGCGACAGAGGTAGCATATACAGTAAATATAGGTCACCGCAGAGTTACCGTATATGTACCCCTTGGGGAACAGAGTTGTGCGTTTGATAGAACTCACCGCTAGCGCCGATATTCGCATGAACATCTCATATGTTGCTAACGGGGCGATAAATGACGCAGTCACCTTCAGAAAGTGTGATGTTAGAAGAAAGGTCACTCGGCATATATAAGAAAAGCGATGGACCTAGGACTGTGCCCACGCCTGTATTAACAGGAGAGAGGGAGAGAAAAACGCAGGGGTGTTAACCGCGAAATAAACATCCGGCACTGGTTAGACAGAAAAGCAAGGGAGATGAGAATGAGAGGGAGGAACACAAAAACACATAGTCACATCATCGCTCGACGAGGCGGGTCGCTCGCAGAAACAGCCTTCGTCGCTTTGTGGCGTGAAGCTCGATCTTTCCGGCATTCCAAGAATGATTGCCCAGGAAGGTCGTCGAGGTGCGCAAACACTGCTGTCCTTGGGAGGTGCACTGAGGGCAATGACATAGCATGATATGTTCGATGGTTTCGTCACTGCCGCAATGGTCACATCTTGATGCGGCAAGCCAGGACTTTCGTCAAGGGCACCCAAAGCCACATGCGGCAAAGTACAGTAGTCTCGGATCGGGGTAGCCCAGATGGAATAATGAGTCGTAGGCACGGGTCGTAAACAGGACGTAAAGAAGAAAATAGATTATTGGCGTCAACGAACTGCTGGCGGTTAGTTAGTCACAAATCCAGTCAAAAACTAAGGGATCAAAATTAAGACAGGACAGTTTTATGAACAAGCGCTCTTGAGAAACTTCGTCAAATGCTTTCTACAAGTCTAGAAAAAGTGCGTCGACTGGCATATTTACATTAATGCTAGACCTAATATCGTTAATAAACAGAGCTAGTTGGGTATCGCAGGAAACACCATTCGGGAAACCATGTTGGTTTCTATTCAAGAAGATGCGGGGAAGCTACCTACGTGGCATTACATTACATGTTCTATTGTTTTAGAGTATGCACTTGTCAGGGAAATGGGACGATAGTCAGGATTAGCTACATTTCTTTGGGATTGGCATGACCTTGCCTACCTTCCAGTCTTTAAAAGGACTGAGCGTTGGGCGAGTTGGTACTCCATTACTACGAAAAACTGCGCAAAATAAACAGGGACAAGTGAGACACACGCACAAGCCTTGTGGCACCACTATAGATGAGAGTGGTTGCTGGTATATATGGGACGAAATCACACTCGTTACGTTCTTAGTGTTATTCCATATTTTAGTGTTAATGTAATTTATACGTGTAAACCCGTTGATGAAGTCATCTTTATTGATTCAATTATTTTGGCAATGCCGCTGACGTCAAATTTATTTCTGGCATACTCGGGTAGTGCATACAAACGACACCGGAAAGGTCGCCGTCTGGTTCTACGGTGAGTACAGAACACATATGGGATCATTTATTACACGTGGGGCATATTTCTCGGGGATTAACATATTCTTTTCGTCTCGCAGTATTACGTTCGATGAACAGGATGGGTTAATTGTTTTCCGAAATTGTTTAGGATCACCTCGAAGCATATTAGGCAAGGTAAAAGAATAGAATGAGCGTTTAGCTTTAGCGGCGAGAGAATCGAAAAGCTTTTCAGTTGCCCTGCACTTATCCCAAGCGCATTGAGAGTCTGAAAACTTCGCAGACCGGAATCGACGCTTATTTTTAAGGTGTTTCTGTAAGGCGTTCAACCATAGAGAGGTTGGCCGTATGGTTAAGGTGAGGCGCGAGCCTAAGTTTTTTACAGGTGCTGCAAACCGGTTTTCAATAGGGGTCAATTAGTTTCGATAGGACGCAAGGAAAAATCAGTTGCTACATCCTGTATGGCCGTGTACTGACCTCTATCATATATTGTTGTGAAGCAGGTGTTAAGAACAGCATGATCGCTTAGAACAGATAAATTATCTAACAGGGGCAGTTGGGTGAGCTAGAAAGAGCCACGCTCCAGCACATGCTACGGGGGTTTGTGGAACACACTCACTCAGAAGCAGCCTCTTCAGAGGACATGCGGGAGCAGTGGCAGACCACGCAGTACAGCTGAGATATCCAGAACCAAAGGTGGGCTATACAGCGAGGTGGCACGGGGGCAAGATCTGGAAGCTGCCTCCTAGGTGGTCCGGGCTCAGACCGGCAAGTCACTGAATTCCGTTTCAATATAGTTACAGCGTCACAGTGCGACACCCCCCCCCCCCCCCCCCCAAGTCTCTCTCCTCTCAAAGGTGGGCTTCTCACTTCCTAGTTCTTTTTGCGCACTACAATGCGGCAGAGAGGTTAAGCAGTTTGCACAGCGGGAAGCATGTAGAAAGCGCGGCAAAGCTTTCATCCGGCATCTCATCTGTATGAAGCTGAGTGACGACGAGTTTCGTTTTTGTTGGGAAAAGGCGCACATCGCCTTCGCACTCGCCTCAAGTCTAATTTACTGACTAAGGTGAGGTACTAAAGTCGACTGCGGTGAGCAGCGTTTGACTTTGCAAACAGCACGGCGCCACAGCACGTCGATCAAAGGAGCACCAGTAGCGCAAAATATAACATTGACGTTATTCCGGCACGCACCAAGACGCACTTCTAATCAGCAACACGTGAACCATGCATGCGTCACCAGGACAACATGACGACTGCGCCGACGCAAAGAAGCCTCGAATGTTTGCATAAATTCCATTGCAGTAACAGGAACAAGCGACAAATCATTCAGCTCGAAACGATACTTTCTTTTCCCGAGTTCTCTATGAGAACGAGGACGTATGAAAGGACACAACACAGGCGCTGACTTCAACTGAATTTTATTAGCTAAAACGCTAGAAATATATACAGCTGATAACACCAGCACACATCAGCACAAACGCGCAAACCTATTCCGTCAGCGCCAGATACGCGATTTCCTTTTTGGTTAGGGCAACTGATGGCATGCTTACACAGATGTCACCCAGCTGTTGGATTTGATTAGCTTCTATGATTTCGCGTGTAAGCTGCTCGCGGTGTTTCGCGACAACGGCGCACTTTTCAAATTCCGGTTTACACCCACAATCTCTACAATGTATGCCGAGATGACCTTGAACAGCTATGGTTACATGATAGTGATGCTCTTTTAAACGCTCGTTCAAGCATCTAGCTGCCCATTTGGCCAACGTACTTCTTACCACAAGACGACGGGATCAAGTACACAACACCCACAGCGCATGCTACAAACTGCCTCTTGTGTTTTGTTATGCAAACGCTCCTTCGAGTGGCTTGGGTATTTACGCGCTTACAAAGCATTGATAGTTTTTCCGGAGCTGTCCTTTCATACGTCCTCGTTCTCGTAGCTGTGCAAATATGTCGATTACAAATCACCAACTAGCCCATGCTGCCGTTCTCTATGCGACGTCCTTTAAAAGCTACTCGAATCATTCACACAGCCGCCAAACGCTCCGTCGCGTCACCATCACGTCAGAAAACGTACAGCAGGAGCAACAGATGAGTGTACACATAGGTGACGTGGAGGTAACGTCGACATTAGCACGTTTTTGTGCAGTGTTGACTGACTGGTCCCATGGTCGCTTAAACCTAGAGAAACGAAATCAGCATTATGCATTAAATAAGTTAAATAACTTCTTGTCTGTGCAATGTTTGCGTAAGCTAAGCACAAACTGCTCAGTAGTATACCACGAACACGATGCTGATATCATTGTAACGCACCAAATTGAAGGAATTCATCACGTCGGCTGCCAAGGCAACCGCATATCTGCTTTCGTGATGCTGAGCAGTTTATGGTGCTGCTGTTCCTTTGCAAGCGGGAGAGCGACGACCGAACGATGCTAGGCGGCAAAGCACTATGTGGTTGTGAAACATGAGAAGGCAATGCATTGAGTGAAGACATCTGATTGGTCAAATCTGTAGAGGCGGGGCTCCGTCACCGGCACAGTGACGGAAACGTAGAACAGCGATCTACGTCGTTGTCAACCCGTTTTTGAGGAGAAAGCGACTATAAAATCCTCTCAGCTGATGAAAAGCGTTGTCGTGACGGTGACGCGACGGAGCGTTTGACGGCTGTGTGAATGAGGCGTAAGGACGGACGCCTTACAGTACACTGTGTAGGGCCAGTTGGTGCGCCGTTGCTTGAAAGACGTGGCGCAAAGCTAGAACCGAGAAGAGGCGCTTCTCGGTTCTAACTTTGCGCCACGTCTTTCAAGTAATGGACGCTTTCCGGCACGCATGCGAGTTTGACGAGCAACGGCACTGACCGATTGCTAAAGCTCAATATCGATAACGGCTATCTGCACAAAACCACCGAATATTGTTCCGTCGCTAGAATTTAATGGCTCACGTCGTGCGCACCTGCCCGTGAGCTGTGTTCTACAACGACGTCATCGTACGGAAGATCGTTTGATGGCTTTACTTGGCGATGATAAGGCGTATTCGGAAACTGCTGCTATAATGCCTCGGGAACAGAGCGAAAGAGGTTGTGCGCTTGAACGATAAGCTAATCGTCGTTCGGTGCCTGAAAAGGCAAGTGTGCCCGAAAAGGCGCAGGCAGTGTCCTCCGCTTTTCGAGCCTCGGAAAGAGAGAGAACTATTTATTCGAAGGCAGATAATTTAGCCGGCGTATACAAATCAAGGAATTGCTAGGAAACTATAGTATCGATGTGCGCCGGGGAAGGACAGAGGCGTGGAGACAACGATCAAACAATAAATTCGCTGCTTCAATGACGGCTCAACTGGTGCAGCGTTTCCCCGATGAAATTGCGAGAGCACCCCGAGGAAGAACAAGCGCGCGCAACGCAGAATCGGTGGCAGAATGAAAACGTAGCCGCGAATTACGCAGCCTTACTTAGGGAACAGAGACGAAGAAAACTAACGAGAAACGCCAGAGCGCATAACGTTTAGAGAAAATACGCTCCGGATGAAAATGGGTGTGTAAGGTACATTAGGAGACCGTTAATCGCTCATTTATGTATGCGGGGCAGTGGGTGCACACATGCTGATGTATATGGACCATTCGCAACGACTTGAAGACAATAATGACAGCATGTACGATGTGCAAACATTTGCCTGTCTGTTTACAATGACGTCCAGACAGCCACCTATGATCGCCAAAAACAGCCGGTAAAAGAACATCCAGATTACAAATATCAAATACCTCATTTGGCGACCGCGCTCCGCTTGCAGGTTACAGGGCTTTAGTATCGTCGCAGTTCGGGACTCTAAATTGCGACAGTTGCCAACGCCGTCAAGCGGCTGATGAGCATCGATGCTAAGGCAAGCCATCAAAGCCACGCCAGTGGTTTTTAACGGTGAAGCTGTCCAAGCTCGCCGTCTGTCCGAAACAGAAATGATCGTCGTCATGGACGCGCTCTCTTCTTCGTCCTCTTCTGCTTAGCTCCCAGAACACGTGCGCCGATCTCTCTGGCCTGACCTGTAATAACACTGATGAGTGAGAGAAGGAGTACAGAGAGAGAGGGACAGAAATACAATTGCATTTGGGGTTTTACGTCCCAAAAGCACGATATGATTATGAGGGACGCCGTAGTGGAGGGCTCCGGAAATTTTGACCATCTGGCGTACATTAACGTGCACTGACATCGCACACAAAACGGGCCTCTACCATTTCGCCTCCCCCTAAATGCGACCACCGCGGTGGGGATCGAACCCGCGATATTCGCTTCAGCAGCCGAGCACCGTAACCACTGATCTATCATGGCGGAGAGAGAAAGAAAGAGAGAAATTCTCGGTGAAAAAAGTTCTTGACGAGGCGGGATTCACACCCGCGTAACCTGGATCGAAAGGCGAGCGTCCTAACATCTGGGCTATCCAGGCATGCTAGTAGAGCATATCAAAGCTTCGTACAGACAATTTTGCGCAGCTGGTTTGTTCAATCAAAATTAGCAGCGCCGCCGGACCATGGCCTTCCCCCTGCCATGGCCTTTGGCAGCGCTGCTCATGTCTCCATCCGCGTCGCGTCGTCTGCTCGGCGTCCCCATAGAGTCTGCGCGCACGCGAGTAAAATGGAGCAGACGGCAGCGCCAGAAAAGTCAACATGACGGCACCTGTGGATGCAGTTCCCATCCGGCTCGGATTTATTACGTCGTCGTCCTACGCTGTGTGCATTTATTTGCTTTATATTTGCGTTCTGAAGCGTCGAGAGTGATGTAATCGTCGGTATTTTGCAGTGTTTCCAGGATTAATTCTCATAATCTCGGAGACAAGGCTTAGCAGGCACGGCTAAATAAATACAGCTGGTGTCAATAATAAAGACAAAACATACCTGATACTTTTCCCCCAGCTTAAGCTGACAGAAAGCGACAACTGGTTTCACCATTTATTTATTGCTGCCAGGACAGTGGGCCAACAGCTAGCGTGAGTTCGCATCGAAGCGGGCGGTCGCGTCTGCATGGGTGCGGCCATCTTGGCTTGTAAGCCCAGCGGAGGTTGCTCTCACAACATGAAAATGCATTCGCCATAAATGCGAAGTAGATTAAAGATATCACTTTCTCTGTGGCGTATTACGTACTAAACCAACGCAAATGTCTCAACGTTATCAACTTTGAGGCGTATACATGTAGAACTATGTTTTGCTGCTCAAGCATGTGACTTGCTTACACCCTGCTGCAACCAGCTTGCGTGATACGGCCACGGCCGCTTCGCTGGCCCCATGCCTTGGCTGGAGCACCTGGCTGGGGAAAGCCAGTTACGATCACTTGATCAAACATGGCAGCGCCAGCGCGCTGCTGTGGAAAATCGATAATAGTATATAGTGTAGCAGGGGGTGGTGAGAAGTGAGCGTGAGGAGGAGAGATGTGATGGTGACGAGGAGGGAAAGGAGAAGGGGAGAGAGCAAAGCATAGCACAGAAAGAATGAGAAATAGAAAGATATGCAGAAAGAGAAAGGAAGAAAGAGTGATTCAACGAAAAAGAGAGAAAGAAATACAGTATAGAAGCTCGTTAATTGGAACTTGACTAATTGGAACTTGCAGTTAATTCGAACTGATGCCCTGGGCCCGGCAGAGCTCTGTGTATTTCTATGGGGGAAAACTTCCAATAATTCGAACGCGTCGGTCTCCACAACGGTTAATTCGAACTGGGAGCTCGTGGTTCGCTCTGCTGCTCTGTGATGCTCTGTGAACCACAGAACGCGCTTTGTTCCTTGTGCTACTAATGTCGTGTATCTTCTTCCGCTTTCCTGCGGTAAGAAATACATAGGGCAAACTGCAGGGTGCTTGAATGACCGTTTAAGAGAGCATAATATTAATGTGCACAATGCGGTTCAAGGACACCTCGGAATTCACTGCCGCGACTGCGGCTGCGTGCCCCTCTTTGAGCGTTGCGAGGCAATAGGCAAGCACCACTCGCAGGCCACGCGTGAGATAATTGAGGCCTATCACATAAGTAAATTTGACGGTACATGTGTAAGTTCCCCATCTGTTGTGACTTCCTTTTCTTCGTCATTCGTCTAAAGATGACCAAACATCATCATTATGGATGCTCCTCACGAGCTGACGCGTGCTCACGTGGCAGCGCTGGCTCGCCCTCTTCTTTTCTTTTTTTTCTAGTTCCATTAAAGCGGTTCATCTTGCAAGACGTGTTTTTGGCTCGATGTTAACCGCGCCGCAGTTGGAAGGCTTAGAGGTCCAACACATGGTGCCGAAACCCGGGACCTTTAGACACCGCTGACACCATCGACGCACGGAGCCGCGACAGCTAAGAAGACGCGGCGCCTGCGACCTCGGCGAGATTCCCCGACTGCGTGCGACAGAATGGAACGACAGCTTAGACGACGCAACAGCCTGCGGTCTCAACTCGATGTCCTGTTGGCCGAGGCGGAAGGCAACTTGCGAGAGAATCGAGAGGTCACGAAAGCTACTGTAAGTGTACTCCTCGATCGAATCAGCTCCTTTTACGGACAGATAGAAAAAGTTGATGAGGCGATTTTTGAAGAGACGCCAGACGACCTGTTAGACAGCGAGACGTTAGACGCTGGAAAATACCGTGACAAGGTTGTTACCCTGACAGCGAACCTACGCGTCAAACTGAATGAATGTCTGTCGCCTCAAACCCCACGCCCTACTAACGTTCACCCGTTACCTTCCGGCAAGAGCAAGCTTCCGCAGCTAGAACTCCTAACATTTGACGGGAACCGCAGACAGTGGCCGCGATTTTGGACCCAGTTTACATCAGCAGTTCACGACAACAGCGAGCTGAGCACAGCTGACAAGTTCAACTACTTGAGCAGTCTGGTGACCGGAGCAGCCGCCTCAGCTATATCGGGATTGCAAGCTACGGAAGAGTGCTATGCAGACGCCATTGAAATTTTAAAGAAGCGTTTTGGAGATGAACAGATCATCGTTCAAGATCATCTACAAGGTTTGCTGGACCTCAAACCGGTGTCATCAGCAGACGTCCATCAACTGAGGAAACTGTACGACAAAGTACAGGTTCATATTCGAAGCCTCAAGGCGCTCGGCACGAACTCGACAACTTATTGCACCATGCTGCGAGAAATCCTGTTAAGAGTTCTCCCGACTGGCATGGTACTTCGGTTTCACGAGACGCGCAAGGCATCATCATCAGCTGCAGCTTCTTCGAATACAGAAGATAACGAGCTTCAAATGCTTTTGGAATTCTTCGACCTTCAACTGACTTGTCGGGAAGCTGTGGCCGAACAAGAGATACACAGAAGTCGGCGCACACCAGAGAAAGGAGGATTAAAGCCCAGCCATCCACGAGACGTTTCCACGACAGCTGCTCTACAAAGCTCAGCTAGTAGTCCGCAGAAGTGCCTGTTTTGCCGTTCCGAAAAGCATTCTGCTGAAGTTTGTGATAAAAAGGAGATCAGCCTCTCGCTAAAAAAGGAGATGCTTACCAAAGCCGGAAGATGCTTCCGTTGTCTAAAGCAGGGCCATTTGGCGAAAGATTGTAGAAGCCGGCTGAAATGTGGAAAGTGTGCGAGAAGGCACGCAACATCCGTTTGCGCATCGGAAGAGATCAGAAGCGACAAGGAGAAGGTGCTATCTGCATCGGTAAATCTAATCTCCAAGCAGCCAAGCTCAGTCGTAATGCTGCAGACTCTGACGGCCACCATATCAGGAACCAAAGCATCTGGTCGCTACCGAGTCCTTTTCGATGGCGGAAGTCAGCGGAGCTTCATTACGGCGAAAGCTTCCCAAAGACTTGGCTGCGAAGTAATAGAAGAGGAGACGTTGACCGTAGGCGTGTTCGGTGGTGAAAACGCGCGGAAAACCATGCAGAGGGTGCGAGTATCCATTCTCCCTGCGAAAGAGGAAATTCCGATTTCAATCGATGCGCTGGTGGTGGACACAATATGCAGTGAATGCATTCCGGTACCAGAAGAAAACGTTTTGAGAGAAATGAACAAGATGCAATTGGATACGCAAGCTCTCTCTCTGCAAGGAGTTGAAGACAAACAGGTTGCGGTCCTAATTGGTTCGGACTATTATTGGGATTTAGTAACTGGCACCGTGAAGCCTGTGCACGAAAAGCTGAAAGCTGTCGAGACAAGACTGGGCTGGACTGTTCAAGGGCCGTTGTCTGCTACAACCAAAGTAATACAGAGTACCAGTGTCGTAGTCCTTCGAGCCACGGTGACAGAGCAAGACATCTCGAAACTTCTGACTCGGTTTTGGGATCTTGAAAGTATCGGGATCAAGGCCGAACACGAAGAAACGAAGGTCGCCGATTCAGTGCTGGAAAACTTCGAGAACAACATCAAGAAGAAAGACAATCGGTACGAAGTCGCGCTACCGTGGAAGGAAAGGGTCGACTTGGCAGAGAACTATGCAGTTGCAACCAAACGTCTGCATAGTTTGATGAAGAAACTTAACAAGGACAGCGAGCTCTTGAAAAGATACGATGAGACTATTAGACTGTACCTCGATGAAGGATCTGCTGAAAGAGTACCGGAAACAGAAGAGCATCCACTTGGACCCCTGTATTATATGCCACATCGAGCTGTAATACGAGAGGACCGATCTACTACGAAGGTACGCATCGTATTCGACGCATCCTCTCACGAATCTGGTTCAAAGTCCTTGAATGATAACCTGGAAGCTGGCCCAAATCTAAATCCTGACGTAGTGACCCTACTGCTTCGTTTCCGACGCTACAAGGTAGCGATGAATGCCGATGTCGAGAAGGCGTTCCTACAGATTGGCCTGAGAGAACCAGACAGAGATGCGCTCCGCTTTTTGTGGTTCAAAACTTCCCCACAAGTGAACAGCCCAATGCCGGAAATAGAAGTTTGGAGAATGACTAGAGTGCCCTTCGGAGCTACTTCAAGTCCTTTCTTACTGACTGCTACTTTGAAACACCACTTCAGGTCCGTAGAAACCCTCTATCCTGTGACAGCTCGACGATTGCAAAGCTCCATATATATGGACGATCTTCTGATTGGAGCCGACACAGCTGAAGAAGCTATCCAGATGCACAAAGAAATTATTGAGATCTTCAGGCAAGCTTCCATGAACATTCGCAAGTGGGCCAGCAACGATCCTCTAGTATCTGCCGCCTTCGAACAAGGAATCACTTCACAAGAAAAATCTCTTTGCTCACCTTCTGGACCTCTGAAAGTACTGGGACTTCATTGGAACAAGAAGACGGATACCTTTTCGTTCAAGCCCCAGGATATCCTCCAGTTCATACAGGAGCATCGGATTACAAAACGCTTTGTGCTTCAGGCTGTTGCAAGGATCTACGACCCTTTGGGGTTTCTTTCACCTTTCTTAGTACGGGCGAAAATCTTCTTACAAGATCTATGGAAGGAAAACCTCGACTGGGATGAGACATTGCCACCCAAATTGTCTGCTGTCTGGCTGAAATGGAGCAAGGAGGTAACCATGCTTAGTGACCTCAGTATTCCAAGGTTCCTAGCAGCCGGCGGAGAAGGCCCGTACCAAAAGGCAGCACTCCACATCTTTTCTGATGCAAGCGAGTCGGCATACGGGGCTGCAGCCTACCTTCGTACGGCCGACTACAGTGGCACCGTCCGGACTATGCTACTGATGGCAAAGACCAGAGTTGCGCCGTTAAAGACGGTCACACTAGCGAGGCTGGAATTGATGGCAGCGTTGCTTGCAGCCCGAATGTACGCCTACGTCGTGAAGAATTGCGACCTTGGTATTGGTGAAGCAACTTTTTGGTCCGATTCCCAGATTACACTTTGCTGGATTAACAAGGATCCCGTTACCTGGAAGGAGTTTGTGCGGAACCGGACGCAAGAAATCAGAACTTTGACTGAGTATACCAGATGGCGATTTTGTCCTGGAAAAGAAAACCCCGCCGATTTGCTCACTCGAGGCTTGTCTGCACTCAAACTGAGCCAGTCGCAGTTGTGGTGGTTTGGACCTAGATGGCTTGCAATGTCTGATACGTGCTGGCCTGTGTACGGGGGAAGGATTGACATCGAAAACGGAAAGCTCGAGGCAGCTGAGAGAGAACTAAAGGTCAGTACCCATGCTGTTAATACGAGACCATTGCTGCCATCGCTGATTGAAATTGAACGATTCAGCAGCCTCACCAAACTTTTAAGAGTAACGGCATGGGTCTTCCGTTATGCCAAAAGGTTGAAGAAGGAAAATGATAGGTCTGGGGAGCTGTCTGCTGAGGAAATTCAGCAAGCGGAGTGCTATTTGCTTCGAGAGGAACAGAGATCTCACTTTGGTAAAGAAGCAGACTGTGTCGCGAGCAAGAAACCGCTCCCTTTACAAAGTCCACTTGGACATTTTAGACTGTTCATAGACGAAAACGGGCTTCTTCGGATACAAGGAAAAGCTCCCAGGGCTGACGACTCGTACAGTTCTCGCCATCCCATCCTCCTACCAAAAGACTCACACCTCAGTAAGCTGATAATCAATCATGCTCACGCAAAGGTCTTCCACGGGGGAGTTCGAGACACTCTGACTCAAGTTCGAGAACGATTTTGGATTCTTCAAGCACGACAGTCTGTGAAGAAAACGATAAGACGGTGTGTCATCTGCCAACGCCTACAGAGTAAACCTGTTGAGCAATCTTCACCTTGTATGCCTCAGGATCGTGCTACTCAAGCCCCTCCGTTCCTCGTGAGTGGAGTTGACTTTGCGGGGCCACTATACATCAAAGGGCATCCCCACGAGCGCTCCTACATCGCTCTTTTTACGTGCGCGGTGACAAGAGCTGTTCACTTGGAACTGGTTGAAGACTTGACCACAGTGAATTTTCTTTGCGCCCTGCGGAGATTCGTATCACGGCGGGGCCTCTGTCACACTATCTACAGTGACAACGCACGAACATTCGTCAAAGCGTCCAAGGACCTACAGAAGCTTTGGCGAACGATAAGACACCCCGACGTACTCGCCTTCTTTTCCTCCTCGAAGATCCAATGGAAATTCATTTGCCCGAGCGCTCCTTGGTGGGGCGGGTTCTACGAGAGACTCGTTCGTTCTGTAAAAACCTGCTTGAAGAAGATGCTTGGGCGACGGCTTGTCAGTCGGACAGAGCTAGTTACTCTACTGACAGAAGTGGAGGCCGTGGTGAATTCTCGACCTTTGACTTACGTGTTCAACGACGTGGATGAACCGTACCCCCTATCTGCAGCAGATTTTCTCGTTGGAAGGAGACTGACAACGCTACCACATTACGAACTGAAAATCAACACCGAGTCTACCAACGATGCTCTGAAGAAACTTTGGAGCAAGCGAGAAGATGATTTGCAAGCATTTTGGTCTCGTTGGTATAAAGAGTACCTTAATGAACTCAGGAACTTTACATCCAACCAAGCCAAAAGAAATGACTCTTTGAAGAAAGGCAACGTAGTTCTACTCGGGGATAAACAGCTTCCAAGGCAACTGTGGAGTTTGGCCCGCATAGAAGAACTGATCAGCGGACGAGACAGCATTGTCAGGACCTGCTCTTTATGCTTGCCCGACGGCTCTGTTGTGAAGCGGCCCGTACAGCTACTTTACCCGTTGGAAGCCAACTAACGTCATCTGTCGGCGCGGGAGACTGTTGTGACTTCCTTTTCTTCGTCATTCGTCTAAAGATGACCAAACATCATCATTATGGATGCTCCTCACGAGCTGACGCGTGCTCACGTGGCAGCGCTGGCTCGCCCTCTTCTTTTCTTTTTTTTCTAGTTCCATTAAAGCGGTTCATCTTGCAAGACGTGTTTTTGGCTCGATGTTAACCGCGCCGCAGTTGGAAGGCTTAGAGGTCCAACACCATCAGTTGCGCTATTGCAAAAAGAGATTGCGTATCTCGACCATTTTAACACGAGAGTGTTTTATGCCGGGGTCCACCAAGTACATCCGTCACGGATATGACAATGATAAAATGGACGCCAACGGGCGAGAAAGAAAAAAACCAACTAAAAGATGCGCCGCTGGGAATCGAACCCACGATCTTGCGGCCGCGACGGCAAGCGCCCGACGCCCTACCGACTAAGCTAACACGGCAGATGCCGGAAACGGCGCGAACGCGCCTTATATCTTACACACATTCTCTTTCGCACGGTGCTCTCTGTTGGCGGTGCAGGTAGGCCGCGCGGAGCGGGCCGGTGCCGCCGTCTGTGAGAGGTGAAAAGAAGTAATGCTTCACGATCGACACTTACTAGCGCTTACTCCGAGATTGCGCGCGATGTCGGAGGTCATGCTTAAAGCGTCTCGATACCAGCGACGTACAATGTCCGCGCTGGCGTCGCCGAGGCACCCTTGACGCAGTTCCTTGCTTACGTTCTTTCTTTGCCTTTCGCTTCGTGTTAGCGTGCGTCGGCTCATCGGAGTAGTGCAGCTTCCACATGCACCAACGGGATTTCTCCGCCGCCGCCTGCTTCGATTGCGAGAACACCGACTAACAAAACTGTTGCAATACGCGTTGCAGAAATGAAACGATTTCGACGGGCGAATGTCGTGCCTTGGTGGAGCGAGACTAGCGCCTGCGAGACAGAGCACAGCGGGACGCACGCGTTTGCGGCTCAGGCTACGAACCCCTACCTCCCGTGTTGCTGAAGCGTAGTGTGTGGTAGTGTATGCATGAGCGCAGGCGTCGGTCACCCATTGCGGAGCAGGCGACGTGAGAGATGGTGGGTGTGGACGAGGATGGTCATTTAAGTTACGAATGCTCAGCAATTGCAGACGCAAGTTAGCGACTTCAGCTGCGAGATCTTTTACCGTTTCTCGAAGGGAATCTGCTTCGGAAATCGGAGAGGTGTGGGCAGCGTTTATGACTGCCGGAGCAACGTCCATCATGTCATCGGCCATTTCTGCCAGCTCCGACAGCTTCTTATCCTGAGCTGGGACAAGAGCCATTCGCACGGTAGGTGGAAGACGCTGTACAAACAACTCACGTAGTATGGATGTTTCCAAACCGTCCGGCTGGTCCCCAAGCAGGTGCTGCAGGTGACGTAGAAACTGTGTGGGTCGGCGGTCCCCGAGCTCTTCGTTGCACAGCAGTTGCTGAATGCTCCGATGCTTAGGCGGAACGAGTCGGTGAAGAAGAGCCTGTTTCACTGTCGTATATGGAGTGTCACCAGGTGGGCCCACGAGGATGTCGCGTATTTCGGCCATTGCCTGTGGCGGCAACGCTTCAACGAGGAGCTCAAGCTTGCGAACTTCTGACGTGATGCGATGAATGCGGAACTTGTTCTCGACTTGAATGAACCATAAGGAGGGATCGGCAAGCCACAGCTGTGGTAGCGTTATGGTAGTAGTACCTCCAACAACACCCGAAGAGGGTACATGGCCGGGTGCAGTGGCAGCGGTACCAGGGCTGAGGCCGTCGAGATGCTCACGCTGCTCCATGGAAGGTCGCGTTCGTAGTCCGGGTCACCAATAAATATAGCACTCTGAAACGCGGTTCCCAAAACACAGAGCGGTTTATTAATGTCTTGTCTTGTCGCCTAGATCTTGGCTCATACCCACAAGGGGGATTGACCACACTGTACTTTATAATGTAAATGGTTTACACAACGCTTGCTAAAAAATAAAAAAGAGAGAGAAATTAGATAAGAGCTATAATAACATTCCTTAAAAAAAAAAGTGAAATGTATCTCCGCCATTGTTCCAACTACGTCTTCTTTCTCCACAGCAGACTACCCACTACTAGTTTATGTCCTAAGTGTGTCGTGCCAGAAGAAGAAGAAAAGTATGCCACAGCTAGAAAGCGCACACCGTGCCGTTTCTCTCCTTAATTGACGACGCTTTGAAGAAGTGCATACCGGGTACCAATGTTGATTGTGAGCTTGTTGATATCATCCTTATGCGGGATTCACGATTTGCTGTATCCAAATATATGTTCACAACGTCCGCTACCACAACGGTTTAATCATGATCATGGGCGTTAGTCGTCTCGATAGAGGCATGCCGTCAACATGGGTGCATCCACGTCAAAACTGTGCTGTAGCTGCCAAACACGAATAGACATTGTACAAGCTCTCATATATCACTGCACAATAAGCACTACTTCTGTGAAGACACGTTTCACTTTCGTGTTATACCGATTCCTATGACGGAGGGATCAGCCATGTTTTTTTTTAAGATGTGTACTGGTTTGCAGCTCATTCAATAAGTGACAAGAGTTTTGTTGGCATTGTATCGCAGTGGCTGTTAACTGCACCCTTCTACGCATGCCCATTTATTCACTATATATGTACTTCGCTCCGCTATTAAAGCATTGTTGAAAGTCAGCGCTGTGTATCGTTACCTTCCTCTGTCCTTGTTAGTTGTGCTGTTCGTATATTCAATTTTAATCACTCCTCGCAGAAGTGGGCCCACATTTGTCAAAATGTGTTTCAAATCCAAACCAAACAAAATTGACAAGAGATGCAACACAACGAAACCACAGCATCTCTCAGCAGATGAGAATTCGGACGCTGCGCTGGAGCTCTTGGGCAAGCTGCAAACGATGCTCATGGAGTCGCGACAGAAGGAGCGCAAGCAAATGCAATTACTGATTACATTTAATTTTTATTGCGTTAACTTTGGCATGTAAATAATGTGTTTTGGAGCATAAATGGCGTCACATATTTCGACCCAGCACATTCATTTTACACTGACGCCTCCACCACTCTGGAGACTTCATCCTATGGCCTCTACGTCCCCTTCACAAGACAAATGCTATCTTATCGGCTACAGAGGAGGACATCCTCGACGACAGCAGAACTTCATGGCATCAAAGAAGCTGTCCTCTATATTCTACGTCAAACGCCGAACCCATGGGTGGTCCTCACCGACTCCAAGGCAGCTCTCCAAATACTGTTCAACCTCTTAAAGAAAACAAATCGTCATCCGATTTCATTTGATATAGCGTACTTACACCATTTGGCTGTTACCGCAGGTAACTTTATCACATTTCAGTGGATATCAGCTCATTGCGGTATTCTGGCCAACGAAAAAGCGGATGCAGCGACACGCAAAGGACTTGAAAACCGAAATTATAGGCGAACCTATTTCACTAAATCTGATGCTTCCCAGCTGGCTAAGAGACTTGCTTCCGAAGAAAACAAGAGGCTATGGAACCTTTCGACACATCATTATGCTTTCCTCTACTCTATCGACCCACATGTAAGAACAAGACTCCCACACAGCATTCCTCGACATCTCGAAACTTTGTACCATCGTCTTCGACTAAACAGTGCTTATGGAAACAGTTTACGGTACCGCTTGGGTCAAACAGAAACTCCGTACTGTAATAACTGTGGCTCCATAGAAACTGTCGAGCACATTTTGTTTGAGTGCCGAGCGTATGCCGAAGAGCGTGCGCTCTATGAACATTGCATGCATATGCTGACCAAAAGAACTCTATCAATTGACTGTGTCTTGGGCCCTTTGCCCTGCGCCACGCAACAGAGGCAAGCGATGAAACTACTATTCAGGTACATAGAGAGCATCGGTCAGCTCGACAAACTTTAATGGCACCTTGAGAGCACGTAATAGGTCACTGTCAGCACACGTCCCCGCCCAAGATACAAAAAACTCAGTTTGTGTTTTTACCTCTTTTGTATTCTACTTCAACTTTTTATCATTTTTCTATCTCTCTCTCTCTCTTTGTGTCTTTCAGTCCCCAATCCCCTTCCCCACGCAGAGTAGCGAGTCAGCGAATTTACACACGCCGGCTAAATTCTCTGCATTTCAATAAAGAGCTCTCTCTCTCGACAGTAAGGTTCACTGCTCACATGTATGCATGTCGGTGCTTGTTTCTGGCGAATTACTGACTGATCAATTAAGCTGTTCGACCTCCATGAACTTGATTCACGAAATCACCTGCCACAAACGTGCAGTAGCGCCTAATTCGCGATAACGAGTCCAGAGGTGGCTTCTTTGGATTCTACCCGCGCAGTGTGGCACGATGTCCGTTAATTCTATCACCCGCCTGCAAATTCAAACACCGCTTAATTCGAAGAACCTTATAGTCCCCTCCGAGTTCGAGTTAACGAGATTTTACTGCAGGGTGAGAGATAGGGAGAGGACAGGATAGAAAGAAGGAGGAAGCAAGCTAGAAATAGAGGGCAAGGGGAAGAGAGGAGAAAGAATTGAGAGAAATAAATAATTGGACATAAACAGAGCACGAAAGACACAGCAAAAACCGAGAGAAGAAGAAATAGAGGAAGAGAGAAAGAAAAGATTTGCAAAACTTAGCAAAACAGCAAAAGCCAGGACTACATCGGTGCCCATTAGATCCGCTCTCTCTTTAGCATTGCGCCCTCAGTGCAAGCTACGCTAATTCTTATATTTTGTACCCTTGCAGTGACATGCTTTGAAGCCTCTGTGCAATCCGAGCCCGAATATGTGCCCCGAAAAACTGATAATTCGCTTTGAAACTCCCGCTTCATGCCCGTAAACAGCGACACAAGAAAAGACTCGACGATAACTCTTTCCTTTAAGTGGAGCGTGCAAAATGCGTGTGAAAAGCTGTTTATTCGTAACGAGTGCTTTATGAAATGAACCAGCATTTGGAATTGCAATGAAAGCGTGCTCCGCTCGTTCAGCCACTTAGCCGTATCAAAGGTATAAAGTTTCACAAAGCGGTGAGGGGCATTTCTTCGCAAAGAACGTCCAGGAAAAGAGAAAGCAGCGAGCAACGGCTCTTGCGTACAGCAGCGAATGCGTACACGGCGCGGCCTTCCCTCCGGGTGATTTCGCACTTTAAGAAGGGGATCGAGAGCGTACGCCTCTGCCGCTACGAAATGGAGATAAAAGTCCCGAACAGCAGGCGCGGCTGTTCGGGCTACGGCTCAACAAATGCCCGACCGTAGCAAACAACAAAAGAAGCTACTCGTTTGAAGCCCGATTTGGATGTTTGATTCCAGGATGTCTTGCGAGCAGCAGCCATGAAAGTGGTCCCGGCACGCGAGCACCTTGCAGCTTTGTTCTTCAAAGGCGGGGAACGGAGCAAAGAGAGCGAGACAAAAAGAAAAACTCAGCAAAAGGGTAAATGTCTTGAAAAGTGGACGCGAAAATCGGCCGGCTGTGCTGTGAAGCCAGAAATGGGGGTATGCGCTTTTTTCTTCAAACGAAACAAAAGGCCGTGGGCAATCCCCGGAAAAGCTTTTATTTTCTTCGGAAGACTATCCACGCGTCCGATGTCGGTGCAATCCCGTCGAGCTGTGGGATCAATTTAAAAAATGAGGAAAATGTCACGATCATCAGGAGAAGCTTTATGCGTGACGGTACGTCCTTTCTACGTAGTAGTTACACATTGACGAAGGCAGAGCTTTTTCTTTGCGTAGGTACCCTTCTCAACAGTACATCTTGCCATTCACTACTCCCACGGTTCTTAAGGATCTTCGAGGCCCTGGGTGGTGCATATACGTATAGATGTTGGCTAGGTGTTGCTAGCCTCAGAGCAGAGAGAGAGAAAGCCTGCTCTTGAGAGAATGACACGTCTTTATTTCTTGGCCTCTTCCTTCGACTTTCCGGGCGCTGTTGTGGACAGATGAGTTTCTTTCAACAATCGTGGCACCGGCGGCGGAGAAAAGATCATCCGTGGCAGCTTTTCTTCTCTCTTATTTCACTCCCCCATCGACGCTCTTCGTTCGGAAATAAGCGTCTCTCCTTTCCTCGAACCACTGCCAGGTGGCATCGGCCGACTGCACCAAGCACAATAAATAGGAACTTTGGGGTATTTGGGCAACGGTCCAGGGCCCCTGTGCGGCTCGTGGTCAAGTAGAGCAACTTGGCGCGCGCGATCCTTCCTTGCTCGTGCCCGCTGCCCTAATTAAGGTGAGTTAAGGCCCACACGCCCGAGCATTAAATTCAACTGGTGCTAGTTTAACTCAAACCTGCGGTCAACAACACTTAAATGACGACATATATGCATCGACATTACGCTGATTTTTCGTGATTAATCAAATGAATCGCAACTGTCATACGTTTGACGAAGATTTTTATAATGATTGTTCAGTTTGCATACCTTTTGTTGTTTCTCGCGTCAGCATCACTAAAAGCTTCGTGTTAGCCCACCATAGCGCTAACTTCTTTGTGTTGCGTGTCAGCCTCGATCATCTTCCAGAGGTCCATTGGCTGACGTGCTTTTAAGCGGACGTATGTAGCTCGGCCCAGGATGCAGCCATAAAATAATAACAATAGGGGTATCAATTATCCGTAGCTTTAACACCTACTGGAAAAATTCTTGCGCTTCATGGAGTGACATTCTTTTCAGGACACTAATGTTTGAGATTGCCTAACGTTCGTCTGTATGATACTTTTCTTGCTTTCTATCTATCTATCTATCTATCTATCTATCTATCTATCTATCTATCTATCTATCTATCTATCTATCTATCTATCTATCTATCTATCTATCTATCTATCTATCTATCTATCTATCTATCTATCTATCTATCTATCTATCTATCTATCTATCTATCTATCTATCTATCTATCTATCTATCTATCTATCTATCTATCTATCTATCTATCTATCTATCTATCTATCTATCTATCTATCTATCTATCTATCTATCTATCTATCTATCTATCTATCTATCTATCTATCTATCTATCTATCTATCTATCTATCTATCCGCCTACGTCTAGGTGCTCTCGTGATCGCCTCCATAGCTTGGTGTAGACCAAAATTGGTATGGAAGGGTAAAAGGGTTTGACGAATATGACTGTCTGGTCATGACATGAATAACGTTTAAATCCTGTAGCGTACATCGTCAAACCCTTTCCTGCGGACACGTGTAGTGCATCCCTTTTACCACGGGCCGCGGAATACGGGTATGCGCCACAGATCATTCACAGTTCACATCTACCCAGGGACGGCGAGAACAGACATTGGTAGGTTACATGCGAGAGCTTTAAGAAAAACTGACATCGGCAGCGTTGACCCTACGAAGGCAAATAATAAATATCAGGATCCCAGCAGGAATCGAACCCAAGCATTCTGCGTGGTAGTCAGACACAGTGGAGCACCGACGGGGGAGGGGGGGGGGGTTCATTCATTCATTTTCATTCATTCATTTATTTGTTTGACAATACAGGATTGTCGTGGTGCAGGAGACTAAAGGAGACTATGAGTCGCCTGACTAGGCCTCAAGCACCACCCTCTACATTCGTCACACAACGCAACTGCATTGGAAAAAAAAAACGAAGTGCATGAGTACAACATTTTGATTAAAGTGGAAAGAAAAACTTTTAGAAACATAGTGTAGCAAGACAAAGAAATGAATAACAGAATCTCTTGTATGACTACAAAGCACATGAAATAAAAGAGAGCAGTTGTTATACAAATATAAATATAAATACCGGCGTTCTAATGGGAACATATATGCAGGCATTCATACATGAAAAAACCAGGCATATAATACTATTATACAATATAAATTAGCCACGTAGATTGAAGGGTTCAAGTTATGTGGAATATAAAGCAGCTAATTATGTCCAAGGAAGTACATCTTCGATTTCTTTCTGAAAGTGGTTACAACTTCCCCCTCGGGAGTTGTAACCCCCCCTGAGGCCGACCTAACCCCCCCCCCCTATAACTGCCCCGCTGTCCTTCTCACCGGGAGTCCAAAGTTCATTTCATATCCAGAGGTGTCTTCACGCCGACTTTTCCGGAATGGCTCTAGAAATGTGTTGTATTCACTCATCTACTCCTCCACTGTAAGAACGCAAACCGCATGCCCTATGGCTCCGAGTTCACTTCCAGGGAAGCAGCTTTGAAAGAAGAACGATGTTTTCTTGGGTTGTCAGTCTGGCCCCGTTTTTATTTTCTTGCCCCTTTGATTCATGCCATGGCCATTATAACAATGAAACACATCAAGGGAGGATCTCTCAGTTCACTTCAGCCGCAACCAATAATCTTTCTCAGATACGTCTAAACGACTGTTTTTCGATTGTCAAGAGATTCTACGTCATAATTTTTCTGTTTCATATAAATTAATTGATCAAGAATTTAGTTCGCCCTTGAAACATAAGACTCTCGGCCATTTTTAGATGTTCTCATAGCCTGAAAATAAAACTCTTCAAAAACACCTACACAAGCCCATACTTTCAGTTTTCTTCAGTTCCCCCCAAAATCCGGAAGATCCGGAAGTCTTTGTCAATAATGCGAAGAGCCGGAACACACCATGCACAGCGCACAACTTGGAAAAAACAAAAGAAAAACATACGATATATTCAAGGAACCCACCAAGAACGGCTACGGAAAGTCTTTTATTCAGAAAGCAGTTCATTTCCGAAACCACGACGCAAGCCGATAAATCCAGCAACAATCCCCCCCCCCTTTCCCAATAAACACCACCACAGAAATGCATCACTCTACTATCCAAGGCGTGAGCGAAACCATCGCTCCCAACGACCGGTCACCTAAAGAGAAAATTCAAGGCATTGTCTGCAAACTTTCTCGCGCTGGCTGCGGCGCCAGCTGAACTGAGAGCCTTAAAGAAAGACGGGAACGACGTCCTCAATTTTGCAAGAGATCGCAACCCCATAGCCGAACATTCTGAGGACGCAGACCACCGAATCAATTTTCCTGAAACTACAGTCCTCGCAGTTGAAACAAACTACCGGAAATGAATCCTGGCATATGACGAACGACCGCAAACAGCGTGAACCGTGCTCAAGACAACCTACCCCTTGTGTACAGCACAAAAAAAAAACAAAAAAAGAGAGGCATCTCCGTACCCAACACAAGTGTAGAGGGTTCTGGCGTACCACCACTTCGACGCGTCCACACGTCTAAAAAGCTCCCCACCCCCTTCACTCTTCAACTCATGCCTTCCGGTCAAGCCCTTGCACTCATCTTCTCTTTTGCCGGCAAGTAGTGTTGGCGGTAATGCGTTACAAGTAACGGCGTGACCGGTAAAGCGTTGCTTTTTTCAGTAACTTAGTAACCAACTCGTTACTATTTTGAAACTGTAACGGGTAACGTACTTATGTTACCATTTTTCGGTAACGCGAGGTGTGACATTACTCGTTACCTTTTATTCCAATGATCTCAAACTTTACACAAAATATGTTCGTCTCGTAGGAACTACTTTCTCAGAGCTCTCCCCGATGTTATTTCGTCGCAGTGGCGGACAGCTGTCGGCCCGCCAAACGTTGACAAAGCGACCACGCGCGGGGTCCTTTGTTGCGCGGTGAACATTGCATTTGGGTGCAAATTTTCGAGATTTCTTGTATGTATCTGTTAGTTTCGGCTACCGCGCTATCGAGGTTCAAGTTGTCGTTGATAGTCGATGAATCGAAGCGAAATGCGGTCCTCGTAACCGTAAAAAGCGAGCTGTCCAGGTTTTCTTGACTTGCGGAGATCAAGACTCGGGGTATAGCGGACTGCATTAGCTCAACGATGACTTCTTCGGAAATGCATTCTCGACAACATCGCCAACTGCAGATGAACGACTGTCTCGGTACCCTTGGTGCATCATTACATCGCGCTGAGTGGGTTCGAGGAAAACCCGCGCGTTCACCAGCTTTTTCTGAAAGTGAATACAGGAGTACCACAAAGCGTGTCCGTCGAGCGGCTGTTCAGCGTAGGTGCGGACGTATTCACCAAGAAACGAGGCAAGCTGTCCGATGACAGCATTGAAATTCAACTGCCTCTTACATTCAGAAAGTTGCAGTTACATTGGGAAGTTGTTGGTGCAATATACTTTGACACTGCTTATAAACTTCGTTTCCAAAATTAGCTTCGCGTCTTGCTATCTGCAGCTGCGATTAGCTATCTGGCTATTGAATTCCCGAGGAAACGAGGCTGACCCTGAACAACTTCACATACACAGTCGCAACGTTTTGAGGTAATTATGCAGGTTAAATTGAAAACAATTTCGCGCAAATAATTTTTGCCGGATTTATGTCATTTAAGCATTTTTGATTGCTACAAGTTTGCCCATTAATTTTGTTAGTAGAAGCCCGCCGTTATATTTACTGCTAGTTTGTCCAGTGATGTTTTCTTTGCGGAGAGCGTTGGTGGTGACATCGATCCTCTTATATTTATTGTCACATCGAGAAAAACGGCCTTACCATGAGACGTAGAGTTAGAAGCCATCAAATATAGCTGTGCAGGCAACTTCAGACCACTGTATAGTGTTGCCAAGGAACGGCACATTTGTGCAAATTATTCTCGTTAAGTCAGTGCTTTGGGTTTTATAAAATTCTTATTGTGGGTTCCTGCAGCGCAGGTGCAATGATTAAAATTTCTGATTATGGAGTAGCGGCAGAAGTAACGTCCGTTACTTTTTTTCGGTAACTGTAACGCGTTAGTTTTTATGTTAGCGTAACGAGTAACGTACTTAGTTACTTTTTTGCGGTAACGCATACAACATTGCACATGCAGCGCCACCACCTGAAGCACCCTTTCATACCCACCAAACAAGAAAAGAAGCCCTCTTCGTGTGTGTCCCTTCCTCAGACTCCGAAGAAGGAACCGTATGGTTTCTGAAACGTGGGGACAATGCTCACTCACAATTTAGAGAAGGCCGCCAAGCTTCAACGCTCGTGTTTTCTATTTTCTTTGGGGCTGCAGGCGAATGGTACCGTCTGTCGCTTAATGGCTGCAACGAAGTGGTCGCGCATTTTTTTTTTTCTGAACCTCGTTGACAGCGGACGAACGAGACGTGTTAGTGCGGCGAGAAGAAAGGCCACATCGCAAGCGGCTCGGATGCTGCATAGCACGAGCACATGACGATATTAGTTAGAGCACACTCACTGTGGTTCCTGCATTTCTTAGCAAGCCTTGGAGCAACTAGTGCGTGCGTCACCAGCCATGTCGCAGTATCGTACGCACAGTGGCCCCAAGCATGTCATGCGGAGTCCATACGTTGCTTAGGTGGCAGGAGCAAGAAGCCGTGGCAGAATGATTAAATGTTATTAACTACTTCTGGCAAAAAAGAGAACCTTGGGAAAGTGCGGAAAGTCTTTTGTGGCGGCACGTTTGCTTTTCTTTTTTTCAGTAAACATCTCTCGCCCTCTTATTTTACCACTTCTTTTGCGCATGCACATCGGACGGAAACTAAAAAGTTTGATGTGCACACATGCGCACGTTCAGTTTGCTTGCTAGAACTTGTTGCTGTGTTTGCTGCGTGAATCTGCGGCGACAATGACCTACCACGCCGAAATTCTCTCGCTCAAGCCCCAGTCAAACACGATGCTCGCCAAAAAAGATTCCGTGTTCATATTCAAGCGACGCAGCAGCAACACCGGAATGCCCGATTGCGGCCGAAGAGCAACCGGTGACTCAACAGATATCGCAGTCTCACGCGTCCATCGACCAGTCAATTTTTGCTAAGGATGGTTCAGTCGCCCAACGTATCTGCGTCCGAGTGGCCTGCGAATCTACGCTGGAGAGTCAGTAAGTGTGGCTATAATGCAGTTAGGCAGTTGTGGCGACCAGCTGCGCACAATCCGGCGCAACCTCCGCCTCGTCACTAGCTTGCCCGGCGTGACACGGCTGCATGCTGCACCACGCCTCCGATAAGGGACAGCGCCATCGCAGCGTCACCGGAGGCTTACGTCACCGACGGTGGCTATAAACCCAAGCTTCCAAGCTGGCCAAGCTCGGAAGTAATCATTCCTTCGCTACCCGACTGAGCGCAGCGTCAGTATATTCGCCCTGCAGCTGCTACTTCGGTAATAAACAGTTGTTACGTTTTATGTTGGGATGCGTCCTTCCATCGACACGGCATCTCACATCTGGTGACCCGGCAACCGAACAAACCGCACCGCTATGGCCGACCCGGTAGCCCTTGCCGCTCTTCGGCAGCAAGTGGAACAAATTCAAGAGAAACTTCAGGAACAGCAGTAGCGCACGCAGAATGGACCGCATTCACCCGACGATTCCGCACAGCCTCTTGTGGACTACGCTCCCCAAAGCTCCGTTCCAACGGCCCCTGTCAACGCAGGCGCTGCTACCACTGCGGCCGCTGCCGACCTGGACGTCTGGTGTGTCACTGTCAAGCTTCCGCCATTTTGGGCGGACTCGCCCGAGGTATGGTTCGCCCAAGTCGAGGCCCAGTTCTCCCTGGCGCGTATCACACAAGACCGGACCCGCTACGATTACGTCGTCGCCCACATGGACGCCCGCTACGCCAACGAGGTCCGGCATATCCTCGCCGACCCACCAACGGCCAACCTGTACAAATACCTCAACACCGAACTCATCCGCCGGCTGTCACTCTCGGAAGACCAGAAAGTGCGACAACTTGAGTCCGCAGAACTTGCCGAGCGCAAACCTTCGCACTTACTCCGCCACATGCGTGTTCTCGCGGGTAAAATGGAAGTCCAGGAATCTTTCCTGCGATCACTCTGGCTCCAACGACTTCCACTGCACGTTCAAGCAATTCTACGGGCTCAGCTGACGCTACCTCTTGACCAACTTTCCGAGGTCGCTGAGTGCGTAATCGAGATCTTCTTGCCGCAGTTGTCACCCACCATCCAGGCTGTCGCCGCACCGCTGAACACCACCGAGCTTGAACGCCGTATAAACGAAAACTACATCGACCGGCAGCTCACCTTCATTCAACAACGCGTGGGTGAAGGTTTTCCGATGCACCAGCGCCGCCACTCGTAAAGCCGCGACCGTAACACCACTTCGTCGTGGCAACCCGATAACAACGGCCGCCCGTGTTACTACCACCGACGCTTCGGGGACAGAGCCCGGCAATAGGCGCTTTTAGCTGACCGATTCTGTGGTCCGTTCCCCGTTCCGCTCAAACGTTCAACGTTGCCGGAGCACAACGCGCGTTGTTGGTTTTAGCCAAGCGTCTTTCGGTCAAGGCAAGCGCGACGCCACCTGTGCATGAAAGTCAGAAGCACGTTGAAAAGGAAAATGAAGATTGTACTTATCTTGCAGCAAGAAAGGAAATTCTGTTTTAAAAGAGTGTGAATTGATTTATTTTCGCGTTACGGTGCTGCTTGACGCATGAGCCTTTATTTTTTTGTCACCTTGCCTTGGCGCTGGACTACAACATAAGCTACAATTATCCAATCTTATGTGTATGGTGCCTTCATGCTGTTGGGTATACATTGTGCTCGCCCAAGTTCCGCTGTGTTCTCCTGTACCCTTTGTGTATAGCGATTACTGGTAGACTGAAGGCTGCATTGCTCCTACCGGATACAATTCACACAGCCCAAAGGGTAGCTTTGTTCGGAGAAGAGGCACTATGCATAATACTTTGTGCAACTACAGTTCTTATTTAACGACAACCTCTTGCGTGACTTATTGCGTTAATTACACTGAGCAGTACGATTATAAACTCCTGAGGAAATTTTGTTAACTTCTGAGATACAGCAAGCCCGACATTTTCTGCCTGAAGTGCACATGCATCCAGGTAGAAGGGTATTCCATTTCGTTAAAAACTGAGCAGCTGCTTATATTACAGAAATAAATATTTGCATTCGAAAATATTGGGTTGTTAATGCTGGAAAAGGCTCATTTTCTGCTCCAAAGCGGGGTTTGTCTGCTCCAGAAGTTGGACTAAAATTGCTTCGATCAATGACATCACTGAAAGTGGGAGTGAACCCGGAGATGCAAACGTGTTGCTTTCGTTATTGTGAACAAGGGTACAGATACGGTGACAGTGCGGCACAAATGCCTGGATATCATCTAGCTCTTGGAGTGTGGTGTCATCTTGTCTGTTGTCCACCTGCACTGCAGTGTCACCACTCCCTTGGACTGGTGGCTCAGGTTCCTCTTCTCCAATCATTCCCAAGAAGTCTGATGCCGGTGACTGATTTTCTGCAGCAGAATAGAGGACAATGAAGTGAAATTAAAAAAAAATTCTTACCCAGCGGAAGTCTATTGCAAATAAGCGATGAAGTCTCGCAATGAGGAAATCACATGCGGTACACCATACTTCTCGTCCTGTGTGGAGCGGCTCTGAAAATTTAGGTTGCGCATAACCCATTAAGCTGGCATTGAGTTTGACGAACATTGAGAAAAGCAAGTGAGAACGAACAATGTCTACGCACTTGCTTGTCCCCCTTTCTCACTGCGCTTCAAAAAACAAATTTAGATTAAGAGTGCTTTCGACTCTCTGAACACAGTTACGAACAGGCACCACGAAATGGGAAGCAACACGTAATCACATGCTCATATAACAGCTCACAACCATGAGCATGCAGTCAGCACTACAACACTGAAAAGCATTTATGAGAACAACACAACGTTAGCAGTTTTTCGCAAGAATAGGACATTAACATGACATCATCATCATCATCATCATCATCAGCCTGTCTACGCCCACTGCAGGGCAAAGGCCTCTCCCATGTTCCGCCAATCAACCCCCCGGTCCTGTGCTTTCTGCTGCCACGTTGTACCTGCAAACTTCTTAAGCTCATCTACCCACCTAATTTTCTGTCTCCCCCTCACGCGTTTGCCATCTCTTGGAATCCAGTCAGTTACCCTTAATGACCACCGGTTATCCTGCCGACGTGCTACGTGCCCGGCCCATATCCATTTCTTCTTCTTGATTTCAACTATGATCGCCTTAACCCCCGTTTGTTCCCTGACCCACTCTGCTCTCTTCCTGTCTCTTAAGGTTACACCTATCATTTTCCTTTCCATCGCTCGCTGCGTCGTCCTCAATTTAAGTTGAACCCTCTTTGTAAGTCTCCAGGTTTCTGCTCCGTAGGTAAGTACCGGTAAGATGCAGCTGTTATATACCTTCCTCTTGAGGGATAGTAGTAGATTACCATTCATGATTTGATAATGCTTCCGAATGAGCCCCAACCCATCCTTATTCTTCTAGTTATTTCACTCTCATGATTCGGCTCCGCGGTTACTACCTGTCCTAAGTAAACGTACTCCTTTACAACTTCTAGTGTCTCGCCACCTATCGCAAAGCGCTGTTCTCTGCCAAGATTGTTCCACATTACTTTAGTTTTATGCATATTAATTTTTAGACCTACTCTTCTACTTTCCGTATCCAGTTCAGTAATCATGAGCTGCAATTCGTCTCCCGCGTTACTCATCAATGCAATGTCATCAGCGAATCGTAGGTTACTGAGATACTCTCCATTAACTCTTATCCCTAACTCTTCCCAATCTAGGGCCCTGAAAACCTCCTGTAAGCACGCTGTGAATAACATTGGAGAGATCGTGTCTCCCTGCCGTACGCCCTTCTTTATTGTCTTTATTGGGATTCTGTCGCTTTCTTTATGGAGGACTATAGTGGCTGTGGATCCGCTGTAGATTTCTTCCATTATGTTTATATAGGCTTCGTCGATGCCTTGATTCCGCAGTGCCTGCATGACTGCTGATGTCTCCACCGAATCAAATGCCTTCTCGTAATCTATGAAGGCTATGTATAAGGGTTGGTTGTATTCCGCGCATTTCTCTATCACCTGATTGATAGTATGAATATGGTCTATTGTTGAGAATCCTGTACGAAATCCTGCCTGGTCCCTTGGTTGATTGAACTCTAATGTCGTATTAATTCTGTTAGCAATTACTTTTCTAAATAGCTTGTAGACAACGGACAGTAAGCTTATGGGCCTGTAATTTTTCAGGTCCTTGACGTCCCCTTTCTTATGGATCAAGATGATGTTGGCATTCTTCCAAGATTCTGGTATCCTCCCCGTCGAGAGGCACTTCGTATACAGGGTGGCCAGTTTCTCTAACATAATGTCTCCACCGTCTTTCAACAGGTCTGATGTTACCTGATCCTCACCAGCTGCTTTGCCTCTTTGCATTCCCTTTAGGGCTTCTTTACTTCTACCACTACGCCATCCCACCAGTATTGACAGGAGTCAATACTGGTGGGATGGCGTAGTAGTAGAGCATCAGCTTCGCATGCAAGAGGTCCGTGGTTCGAACCCCGGTGCCGGACAATTCCCAACCGGATTAAAAAAAATCCGCGTGATGATGTGTAAAAAGGCCTGGGATGCAGCCTCACTGGCGACCACAGCCAGCAATGCACTCCCTCACCAGAGCAGGATTGGCCACCCTGGTGTAGTACTTGGCTACTACCTCCCACATGAATACACCAATTAACATGACATCACAGATCGCCAAATTCTTTGGCGTCACTATGTTGTCCTATAACATCACGTCACATTACGAATTCATCAAATAACATCGTCCATTCGCATTGCCTCCGTGATCGGTGCACCAATCACGGAGGCAATGCAACGCAATAACGGAGTCCTATATCACCAAGTGCAGCAGAGAAAGGCAGGCGTTATAGTCGGTGAAAATTCTTCCGTTCCAGACCTAGCAATGCAAAGTATGATTTAGCTCAGATGAGCTCACGCAGTATGGACGCTTATCCCCATATTCAGAAGCGCTTGAACTTAGACACCGCCTTCAAGGCAGCACAAACGCGTTTCAAACGCGCTGCCCTGGGGCGGCGCGTTCAGCGCGTTGCCTTGTGGCACGTCAAAATAAAGAGCGTTTCTGAATAGGTGGGAGAGCGGCTGCTGTTAAAAACCAAATTCTTACTATTGTACGTCAAATCGCTTACTTGCGAAGGTTTGCGGAGTCCTGTTGACGGAAGCACCAAAGAAGCAGCTCGAGACGCTCCTTTATGGCCCGAAGTGTCAGCTCTCGATGTATCGCTGCAATGACGTTTCGTAGAAAGTCATCCCACATGCGCGGATTTTCAAAGTGATTGGCTGCGACGACTTCTCGGAGGAGGCACAGATCCTCGTGTATCCTTAAGTACCGTCGGGACTTGCGTGTTGGCCGAACAACCGCTATGTTTTCCGAGTAGCGCGGACTCGCGGCACAAGAGGCTGCCATTTTGGTTGTTTGTCCTCGTGTCACGTGATCCCTCGCTCACTACAGCCCAGGCTGACGGCGACGGTCCGGTCACACGCTCAGCGCCTGACCGTCGGGCGCATGCACAGTGGCGCCACCACCCACTGGCTGAGCGGAGCGGGAGGCAAAATACGGTCAGCTAAAAGCGCCTAATGTCGACCACCCTGTTCCGCTGGGCATGCGGAAAACGCCAACGGCAGCTCGTATAGAGGGCCGCAAGCTGCCAAACCAGAGGGCGTCGCATCTACGTCACTGACCAAATCGCGAAGCAGCGGTTCCGACATTTGCTGCTACCCGCGATCCCATCTTCAAGGTTCCCGTCCGCCTACGTCTTTCGAGCTCAGTGCGGCAAACCGCCCACAATCAAGACGTACGGCTCGCTCCGCCTGCACATCCAGCTCAGAAACTTACGCCGTGACTTTCACTGGAACTTTGTCATCGCCGACGTCGCCAAGCCAATCATCGGCTCAGACTTTATGGCCCACTACAGCCTCCTTCCGGACTGCCGCAACGACCTCCTCATCGACGCGACAACGGGACATTCTACACCAGGCCAGCGAACGACCGCCCAACAGCCAAGCATCAAGGCACTCAGTGTTGACAACCATTCGCCCTACCACGCCATCCTCGCCGAATTTCCCGAATTGACGCGCCCCAGCGGACTGCCACGCAAAGTGCAGCAAACCACCGTGGACTACATCCGGACCACTTCAGGCCCCCCGGTTTTCTGCCGCGCCCGTCGCCTTGCCCCGGACTGCATGCGCATAGCCAAAGCAGAGTTCGAGGCCATGCTCTGCGAAGGAATCGCCCGCCGCTCTGACGGTCCATGGGCCTCGCCACTTGTTCCAAAGAAGACCGAAGTCTGGCGGCCCTGTGGGGAATACCGTGCCCTCAACGCGCGCACCATCCCGGACAGATACCCCGTCCACCACATACAGGACTTCACCCATCACATTCATGGCCCACGTGTTCTCCGTACTAGACTTGGTGAAGGCCTACACACAGATACCCGTCGAACCGGATGACGTCCCGAAAACCGCAATCATCACTCCCTTTGGCTTGTTCGAGTTTCCCTTCATGAGCTTCGGCCTGAGGAACGCTGGACAAACCTTTCAGCGCTTCATCGAAGAAGTCGTCCGCTACTTCGACTTCTGCTTCGTTTATCTTGACGGCATACTGGTATTCTCCCGCGACGCCAAAGAGCACCACAACCACCTTCGTCTGCTGTTCCAACACCTCGATTACCACGGTCTACTCGTCAATACCCAAAAAAGTACGCTAGGCGCTTCCGTCGTCCACTTCCTCGGCCACGAAGTTTCATCTGAGGGAACTCGGCCCTTCCCCGAACACATCTCGGACCTGCAAAATTACCTGCAACCCACCACCGCTAAAGAACTTCGCCGTTTCCTCGGCATGCTGAACTTTTACAGGCGTTTCTGGCCACATGCAGCCGACAACCAGGCTCCCCTCCATGATGCTTTGGCTGGGCTACGAGGAAACCAACCCGTCACGTGGACACCGACGTTAACGAAAACTTTCGAAGAATGCAAAGCCGCCCTCTGCACCGCCACGCTCCTCACCCATCCCGTGCCAGACGCTCCCTTGGGACGCTTCACGGACGCATCTAGCTTCGCCATCGGCGCCGCCCTCATGCAACGCGTGGACAACACCTGGCATCCCTTGACGTTCTGCTCCAAGGAACTCGCAGCTCTGAAAACGACCCCTTCAACCGCCAGTTTCACTTCACTTTCTTTATTGTGAGGTATGAAAGACGAAACCACGACTACCGCCCCGACAAATTTGCCAGCCTACTACAGAGACCTTCTGGCGATATACGAAGCAGTGCAACACTTTCGCCATATTCTCGAAGCACAGAACTGCACCATCTATACAGACCACAAGCCCCTTACCTACGCCTTCTCTCAACGTCGCGACAAACTCCCGCCTGTACAGCAGAACCAACTCTCGTTGATTGCAGAGTTCACCACCGACATCCAACATGTCAGCGGGAAAGACATCGTGGTCGCCGACGCACTTTCACGTGTAGCAGCCATCAGCTCGGTGCAGATAACAGCTGACGTCCTCGCCGAGGCTCAGACTACAGACGCCGAACTGCAGGAACTTCTCAAAGGCAGGTCCTCTCTACAGCTGCAACAAGCCCCCATTCCAGGATCGACAACCACAACCTGTTGCGACATGTCGACAGGACGAAGCAGGCCCTATGTGCCCCTGTCCCATCGCCGTGGTCTTTTCAACCAGCTCCACAACCTCAGCCATCCCGGCATACGCGCCTCTACACGCCTCATGGCTGACCGCTATGTCTGGCCCTCCATGCAGCGGGAGTGTCGCACCTGGGCGCGCTCCTGCATTCAGTACCAACGCGCTAAATTCACCAGGCACGTCACGTCACCGCTCGGAACATTCTCTCAGCCATCTGGTCGGTTTGAGCACGTCCACCTCGACATCATAGGACCCTTTCCCCCGGCTGGACCCTATCGCTACTGCCTCACCGTCATCGACCGGTACACTCGATGGCCCGAGGCATGGCCCCTCGAGGGAATCACCGCCGAAGACGTCGCCTCGGCCTTCTTCGCCGGCTAGATTGCTCGTTTCGGCGCCCCCCGCCGCGTAACCTCCGACAAAAGACGACAGTTCGAGTCGCACCTTTTCAGGCTCCTCGGGCTGACCGCCGGTTTTGAACGCTTGAGGACCACCTGTTACCACCCCTGCGCCAACGGAATGATCGAGCGTTTCCACCGACAGTTCAAAGCAGCTATTATGTGCCACCCGGACTCAACCTGGCTCGAGGCCATCCCAGCCGTCATCCTCGGTCTTCGCGCCACCTTCAAACCGGACATCCACGCTACACCAGCAGAGCTCGTCTACAGGGAACCACTCCGTCTCCCAGGTGAATGTCTCGCTGCACTGCCATCCAGCACTGCGCAGTCAGATCCCACCGACTTCGTCGCCCGGCTCCGATGCACCATCGCCGCCTTACGCCCGTCACCTGCAGCTCACCACAGCAAGCCCACACCTTTCGTGTTCAAGGAGCTAGCATCGTGCACGCACGCTTTCCTGCGCGACGACACCGTCCGCAGGCCTTTCCAGCCACCCTACAGTGGACCCTATCCGATCGTCCATCGCGACGACAAAAACTTCACGCTGCGCCTGAACGGGAACGACGTCCGCCTCTCGATTAACCGGCTCAAGCCCGCATACATCGCTGCCAACGAACCGGGCAGCGCCACTCCATCGACAGGCATCTATCTAGAGCCGCCAACGTCGCAGACCCACTCCGTCCACGACACGCTCTGGGCGTCTGGTACGCCTCCTGGATTTCTACAGACCCTGAGGGCTCTGCACTCCGCGGGTGGGGGGGGGGTGATATGGCGACCAACTGCGCGCAATCCGGCGCAACCTCCGCCTCGTCACTCGCTAGCCCGGCGTGACATGGCTGCATGCTGCACCACGCCTCCGATAAGGGACAGCGCCACCGCAGCGTCACCGGAGGCTTACGTCACCGACGGTGGCTATAAACCCAAGCTGCCAAGCTCGGAAGTCATCATTCCTTCGCTACCCGACTGAGCGCAGCGTCGGTATGTTCGCCCCACTGCTGCTACTTCGTTAATAAACAGTTACGTTTTATGTTGGGATGCCTCCTTCCATCGACACGGCATCCCACACAGTTTATCCTTGAGCTGAGAATTGTACTGTACGCGTGCTGCAGTGAACTGTACATACTGTTTATAGTCAATATTACGTAGTTTAAAGCAGTATTTACGATGCGCTTCGAAATTTATAGTTTGGCGAGACTCAAAGGAACCATAGAAAATTATCAGTTGCAGAGTTTTTTAACAGCTAAAGTTGGCATGCATGCGGGCTTGTAGGACACGTTACATGCTTTGCAAAGAAGGCATGGTTTATCAGATGCCCCTATTATGGGGTAAGCATTATGTAGGGAAAATGGGCCATTGTCTCAAAGCAAGGCTCAGGGAACACTGTAACAATGCAAAAAAGGCAGCAGTTGCCGGTTAGCCACACAGTGATAATACTATACTGTACATTGTATTGAATATTGAATCAGCAACTATTCATTATCTTTGCCAAGATTGTGTTAGTGTGCCGTCACTATATTTAACAAAGAAAGAACTATTTTTCCTGGACGCAGCTATGCCTGCGCATGCCTGATTTTTTTTCTTTAAAACTATAAATATGTGTGATCTGAGTCCAAATAAATTACTTGAAAGTTAGCACCTTTGTGTGTCCCTCCTCGTTCTGTCTTTACAGGTCTCTGCGATAAACATTAACGTTTCAATATTATGTGTAACCACGCGTTCTTGCATAGATGATGTCATCTGCAGGCATTGACAAAGAGGAAAAGGAGGCAATGAAACAGATATTCTACCGCTATGTTATGAAGTGTTGCAACGTTGAAAATTGACCTTCACGCAAAGCTGTAGGGCACGCTTTCACAGCGTATCCCATTGCTCTATTTCTCTATGTTGTGGGCCTTAATATTCCCTGTTCTGACCTTACTGCGATGTACAGGTTTATGGTGTTTTTATAGGTTGTGGTGCAACCATGTTTTAAGCAATGTGCCACATGGGAGTACCCATTTCCTTCTAACAAAGCATTGTTGTCAGATGATCCATAAGCCTGACTGTTTGATAATCTGAATCGGAGATAGCCTTCATTAGAAGGCATCGGATACTCATATGTTTCATCACATTGTTTGGAACGTTATCACACCACAATCTCTAAAGATACCGTGAATCTGTGCATATCCCACAGTTCACGACACATGGTTGAGGCCTACCACAGAAAGAGAAGTGTAGTGCACTGTGTGATGCTGCCTTGAATAGCGTTGTTTGACAAAGAACTTTTATTGTCGAATGAATTCATACTATAGTGGAAGGGTGTACAATACTTTTAACTGGGCATTTTGGTACATACTCGGGAGGGAACAGGAGCGCGAGCTAATACACGGACAGTGCTCCTCTCTTCTTTCTGTGTCGGTGTCTTAGCTCGTGACCCTCTTTCCTCCTGCGTCTACGTTTGATTAACCCATTTTGCTGTTTGCACATGCACTGTAGATGATGTTATCTCTGTGCGAACACTTGGGTTCAGATGATATTTTAAGCGTCCGCGTGATTTGAAAAAAAGGGAGTTGTGAGTTTAGCACTGCTATGTGCTCTTTCCTTGAGTAGCTGTGCTATCCTGTCAAGATGTTCAACAAGTACCGACGCACTCCAATGTTGATTCTTGTGTTGTTTCTAAAAGACAAGTGGTCAATTTCATAACTATGCAATATTTGCTAGCTAACATTGTAAATATGTACTTTAAAGCATGGAACCGGGAAAAGATATTTCCACTTTCATAAAACTTTTGTCGCCTCTTGAAGGTACATAATGAATGACCTTTAGCTATCGAATAATATGCAAAAGTCACCAGGGGTAATAACAATACAAAAATGCTTTGGCTCGCTTTCTCTAATGCCTTGTTTTCAAAATTTTTGTAGAAATGACTCATAACTTGTCACAGCATGCATATCAGTAAAATGTGTTGTAGGTTCTTACAGAACCCACCATTTTATAATTCCTTTCACTAGAATTTAGCATTTCTCTAGCTGTATCACTAAGACTCAGCTCCACATTCCACTTGCCTATTGCTCAGATTCACCTTGCACAAGCATGAGCTACAAATTGTTCTGTGATAGTTGTGTTTAAAACCAAGGAGGTGGAATAGGCTCACGGATGCATGCAGCAGTCATGCATGGAGTACCATTTGAGTAGCGAAAGGACGTTATTATGAAATGTTACATCAATGAAGCTAACAGAGCTAATTGGTCTGTCTATAATAGCTGGCCAATCTACGAAACTACAGCCCTCTGAAGTGATGTATAGTGGTTTGTTTTCTTATGTTTTTGATCAAAGCAGCATGAAGCCAAGGTTATGTAGTTGGACATTGATACAGATGGATTATTCAGTTAAAATAGTAAAAATTATACCACTGTTTTGAAAAAAAGGCATCAATCATAAATTGCAACATCTGTTCACATGCTGCCCTAAGCTGTATGCTTCAGTGCCAAACTAATATTAACACTCTCTCTTGCAGGTTTCAAATACAGCAATTGTACCACGACAGTGCAGCACAAGAGACCCTATCGTCAGTGCTGAGTCAGAAATTAAATAGAAAAGAGCTTTCTCCTGAAATCTTTCGTCTGATCTTATTTCGTTTGTTTGTGATTGTAAAACAGCGCTTTCGTAGCAAATACAAAATTTAACTAACTAGCCCCATTTATTGTCCTATTGAAACTAAATAGGTTAACAATTTAGCGCTCGTTTACAAATGCGTGTATCATAGACCTGCAAGATTATTGATTGGCCTCGAAAGACTGTTACGTGTAAAGAACAATGGTGATACAGTCATCGCTCGAAGTGGTCTGCTGGCATTTATGTGACAATCCTCTAAAGCATACACACTTTTGTATTATTAACCACAAAAATATTTATTAACCTGTGTGCAGCAAACATGCTGTTGCTGGCATAAGGCCTAAGTCTGCAATATGGTGTTTAATGTCAACCTAATGCATATGTTCAATTGCATTTCACTAGACAACGGCCATTAGAAACTCACACATTAGGACTCTATAGACTAACGTAGACAATGGTCATCAGAAACTCATACGGCAGGACGCCAAAGACTAACGCTAGACAATGGTCATCAGAAACTCTAACGTCATGACTCTATAGACTAACAGTGGCCATTTGCTGGTAGACTCGCATTAGGTGTGCATTATAAAGCGCATTAGACTGGCATTAGAAAGTGTAATGATTCTCATGTCTAAAGACATTAGCCCCTTTATTGAAAGACATTAATTTTTTTTATAAGTGTGACACAATACGTCATGAAAGTCTTGGTGGACCTCGGCATAAAACACTTTCGTGCTAAAAAAGGGAAGAAAGAGAAAGATAGAAAGCTGTGTGAATTGAGGCTTGCCCGTCGCCATTGCGCGGGTTTTTCGCCTATTTCTGCCGTCCACATGTCCGATCATGACTCTCCCCTCCTCCTAGGTCCTAAACCGCTAGGCGAGCGGGGGTGACGTTAGCCTCCCTCACCCGGAGCCGGATCTCGGCGGTGGCGCCGCGTGCGTGTCTCGCGAGACGTTTCGCGCGCGGCGGGGAGATAGACTGTCTCTGGACATCGTAGCGTAAGCCCTGTTTTTCTTCCCGTCCGTCGGCCCCTTTGTTCTTGGGTTCGCTTCGGACAGAGTTCGCTAATGGTGCCTTGCGCTAGCGGCGAGTGCTCACCTTACGTTGTCCCTTCCGGACGCTTGGCCGAAGAGCGGTGCAGTGTGCTCGTGTGAGGTCATACTACGACGAGCCGCACTTATCGAAAGCTAAAGCGAACGGAGTTTGCCCTCCCTCGAGCGATCGGACCCTGTGATGGTTCATCGTGAGGGTACGCAGCATGGTCGTAAGGAACCTTTGCCCTTAGAGTGCATTCAGACGACGGACTGAATCCAGATTTGTCGTAGACGCGGACGGCTAAAGCGCAGATAATCCACCTGCAGGCGCATCCACGCGACAGACGGTGCCCTAGGACAGAACAGCCGGATTACTCTCGACCGCTAACTCGGCGCTCACCTGTGCCCCCTGGCAGCAGACCGGTTTGAGAGTATTCAACAACATGGAAGCCGACAGAACGCGAAGCTCGCCGAGCTTTGTCGAGTGTTGTCAAGGGCTGCAATTTGTTTCGTTGAAATTGGTGTTGTTGGCGGAATGGATGAATGAAAAGAAGGATCTGCTTTGCAGAGAATTGCTGGAGACTGACTTCGCTGCTGTCACGCACGGGGCCCCGCATACGAAGGGAGGACACAGTGATGTGCCGATATCGGCAGTTATTTTTTTCTTTTGCGGATAACAGGTACAGCGATGAGCACTGTTAGGGTGAACACGCGAGCGCATGGCCGACGTAGAATCACTAGAAGAACTTCAGAGTATCGCATCTGTTTTACGCGCGCCGCCGCCGACGCGATTGGCTTACCCGCATCACGTGACCTCTCGCTGCCATATCCCTTCCAAGCGCATTGGTGCAGGCGCGTTGAATGCAGAGCGCGGCGGCCGGACATTTAGCAGTACCATGGTCCCTAGAAGTACTTCGTCGCTTTTTTTAAACGCGTCATGCAGATACCAGAGAGTAGCTCGCCAGTAACCGAACGTTGCTGGTGAGCTACTCCGGGAATCTCGTATATTTTGCATTCTGTGTGGGAAACATTAACGTCAAAGAGCGTCGTTGTACGTGGCTGCATAGTTGGCCGCGGAATGAATTCGCCCCCCTCGAAGAACACTCCTTTCTGTAGTGAACTACACAAACTTTGCTGGAAAAGCTCTCATGCAACAGGATACTTCACCTTTTCTGTTCGCTATGTTCAGCGAAATTGAAAACTACATACTACATACCTTTCTATTTGCTCGGCTGTTTATATATCGATCTGTCGATCAGATTGTGCATGCATTTCGAGTTATAAGCGTGTCGCGCACTAGAGCGAAATCGAAGACTTATTAAAATAATAACTGTTTACTGTATACCTTGAAGGTCATTGTCGCATGATCATTTGCCACTGCGCAAAACTTAAGCGTGGAACTCTGTTGTTAAACTTTGTAGAAGGCAATGTAATTAAGCGTATCTTATTTTTTTAAATGTTGCTAATGCTGCATTGCGCCGAGCGTACCCTTACAGTACTGTTTAGTGGGTGAGAAATTTGGTCAGAGCAAAAAAAAAAAAAAAACAATCGGCTTATCCTCCCACGCATTGAGGGAATCGGTGTCATGCGAGCCCCAGATCTATATACATACTGTGTTGCAGTAGCATGCGCGTTAAAATTTCGGGATGTGCTATTTCTCATCAAAATAACGTAAAGCACTGCGCCAAGGAACAAGAGTGCATTACGAAAAAAAAGTTGAAATTAAAAGCAGTGCAGAAACCGAACCCCAGCTGTTTACGCGCTGGCAACGCAAAAAAAAAAACTTTGTCGGAACACAGCAAAATATTCGCAAATGCACTGAACGTTGAGAATTTTAGACAAAAAATAAAAAAGCGATTATATTGACAAAAATAGGAACTGAAACAACTGAGTAGTGACGTCAATCACTTTCGATGGCCTATTTCCTACCTATCTGTTAGGAAATGACAACGTATTCCCAAATAAGATGCACGTTACCTACCGCACGCCGATTCGCCCGTGCGTTCGGCTGCTGGCGTTCCGAACCGAGACAAATACTTCACGCACAACTTCCACTTACCGTACACACACCACTTCTATTACAGATAACACCCAGCTGAACAGCAAGCATGGTGCGCAAGTAAGGTATGCGTCAGCGATCACTCGAAGGACGCAATGGCCCGCGATGTTCGATAATGTTCTCGAATGCGCTATGAAGTGAACCTTAGCACCTACTGCAAAGCTAGCGCAAACAGTTAACATTCACCAAGTGTCGAAGTAAATGGCATCTCGCACGGTCATTACGCTAATGCAACTATACAGCTCCGGACCTTGCGAACACACCCGGCCGTGAAACGAAAAGAGACCGATGAAGCCACGAAGAGTGTTCGCGAGCACATGGCAACATTCGCTGCACGTTTCATTAGCTACACTGCTTACCGCGCAGTCGATTCATGACTGTCGATGGCTCGAAATCACTTCTGATATCCTTTTGAAGAAGCACATACACACATATTGAAGTTACGCCAGCGTAACACGGCATCGAGGCGAAACGATCGGTCACTTCTCCACACAGGCTACCAACGCGCCGGATGGTCCGGAAGGGAAATGGCCGCCGCCGCCCAATGTTGCCCGCGTGCAGCGTACCTTTGCGGTACTCTGAAAATTTTCCAGTGACTCTAGGCCGACGCACGACCTCCTCTATAAACTTTATAAAGTTTATAGAGGAGGTCGTGGGCCGACGGCACTGTCAGCGCCGCGTAGCGGTAACGGTTGGAAACATTGCGCATGCGCAGCATGTGCTCTGCGATACACTCTTTCCACTGCACGCACCACGTCATGGGTACGCTTGTTGTGGATACGCTTTTGTGCGTGCGGTGGAAAGAATATTTCATAGAACGCATGATGCGCATGTGCAATGTTTCCAGCGATAACCGTTACGCGGCGCCGACACTGCCATCGGCCACGCGCTCGCGTGTTCACCCTAACAGTGCTCATCGCTGACCCGACAGTGCACATTGCACTGCTGCACGTTATGTTTCCTTCTGTCGGTTCGCATCTTAGCCTTAAAATCAGTGTTCTAACATGAGCAGTGTTCTGAGACAACCGCTTTCGGCGACAGCGCCACTTTGCCTGCCGAAGAATGCCGAGTGTGCAATGATTAAAGGGACACCTTACCCGCTACTCTCCAATCTGCGAATCAGTGCGCAATAAAAGAGATACATATCTGAAAGGTGATCGTCTTAGAATACGGCCCCAGAAATAAACTTAACTAAGCACTAGCAGAGCTGAAATCAACTGCGATGACAGCTGTACGGCTCGAGCAGAAGAAAAGTGTAGTGGTTGCCAGCCTGTTTATCCGCTAAAGCTGTGGTGTTCCGCCGCCAGAATCCCGATGTGAAAAACAGGTTGGGCTCATCCGTCCGCGAGCCACGGGGACACAGCGCGGATGAGGAGAATCGCTCAAGCGAAGTCACGTGACGCGCCGTCCGCCCCGCCACATCCGGATTTGGTCCGTCGTCTGAATGCACCATTATAGGCATGTCGCTGTGAGCCATTGCCCACGGAGACGTGCTAGCGGCGCTCTTTGTTCTGTATTTTCGCCCGTGGCGTGATTAAGCCTCTGCTTTTCCCGCCGCCTCTGGGAGCGGGCGTGGTACGGTTTTGTGGTGTTGCCGCGGGCAATAAAGTGTTGCGGATTCCGAGAGTAGTACTCTGCATTTGTCGCGCTGCGCTCGGCGCCTTTGTCGCCCGAACGCACGTGTGCAGCAGCGCGCTAGTTCGGGCGAGGCGACGGGAAGACGCGGCCCTGTAGCTCCCTAAGTCCGAACCCACGCCAATGGCCGTACTCTGGTGAGATACGTGCACACTACAAAGTGCAAGAAAGATAAAGAGGGAGATGGAGAAAGAAATAGAAATAAACAGAGAGAAGATAGAAAAGAAAGAAAACAAGGAGAAATAAAAGAGAAACAAAGAAGACTTGGCACCAGTAGCGCGAAGCAGCCTTAATTCCTTCCATCGGAGTATTTCACCCATCGATAACGCCACCGACGCCTCCACCGCATTTTCTGCGACACGGGCTCCTTCAAGCTGTGGCCTTAATATTTCCAAAGTCTGGGTTGATATCGACTGTGAATCAGCTGTGGCGCATACCCGATAACCACGGGCCGCGATACGCGGGTATGTGCCGCGCATGATTGGTGGAAAGAATTGCATGGCGTACGTGACAGGCAAGTCACCTAATTCATACCGTGACTCACGCATGGCGTTCGTCATACACTCGCCTCCTTCTATGCCAATTTTGGTGTATACTAAGTCTAGTAGACAACCACAGGAGTGCCAGGACGTAGGCGGCTAAAAAGCATGAGTAAGCTCGAGCTTCGCCTTCAATAGTAGAACACGATAGCGTGATCCGGCCCCGTGCGCATCGCCTTCTCAATTGCTAGCCTGCTTTCGATTCTCAGTGAAGTCCTCAACCGTATGGCAAGGAAACGAACGTCTGTGCGCGTTACATTGGCCATGTCAAGCTATTGTAGGATGCCTACTGTAAGTACTGTAGGCAAGTGCCCACTACGCGTTCGTAAGGTGCCATGCGCACTTTCCTGATTATGTTGCTGATAATAGAGAGTTTTCGAATAGGGGCCCCAATCGTTTTGGGGCCCCAAAGAGATAACGTCGAGACCACTGCGCATGCGCAACACCCAAACAGCGTTTGGGTTTTGCGTTGGGGATGCTATTTCTCGAATTTAGCGGGAGTCCCAAAGTCATCCCCAGAGGCTTTGCGTCAAACAAGCTTGACGGCACCCACTGAAGCGACGGCTCTTGGCCAAGACTAGCGCCGCAGACCCTATTCGAAAACTCTTAGCTCCTGCTGGACCCAAAGCGAGCACCCGCAAAGGGCATTGGGGCCCCAAACCTTTGGGGCCCCTATTCGAAAACTCCCTAATGATGACTAATTATGCCTGAATTCTTTGTAGTGGGTGGGCATTTAAAACACCCACACGTTGTGCAATTCACATCCTTTGAAGCTTGGTGCGATTCTACGCTTCTGCCATGCATTTTTACATGCGTTAAAGACACTCCTCCCACTACATGGCATTCATATTGTGTTTTTTTCCGAAGCAGTTGCAAGCAATGACGTGGCTCTGGTGTTGAACACCTGCTTGCCCCGCAGAAGGCTTGGGTTCGATTCTCACTCGAACCAAAGATTTTTTATTAGGCATCTTTCTCGATTTTTCGGTCCCGGACAACGCTATTTTTTCCTCACAACCAATCACGCCGACACCGACACTGGAATTCCTGCGAAACGAGCTCTTTAACGCTATTTCGTTAATAGATAGGCGGACGGACGGACGGATACGGTCAAAATGCCTTTGGTTCGCTGAGAAATGCTGCGCCTTTAAATGTACGCAGAAATAATTAGCCCATAAACAAACGAGCTGTTAGCTTGCTTGTTTATGTTTATGGAAGACATAAGAAAAAGGAGACATGAATTTGGTCGAGGTTACGCATTGGAATATGAAATGATGAGCTGAGTACTTAGCTGGGCTTAAAGGAAGAAAGATGTGTGCAAGTGTTTGAATGTCTGCGCTGTTGCAGCGCCACAGTAATGGCGCGGTGACAACACTACTGGCTATAATGCGTAAAGAAGACAGCGTCAGGTCATTAATGTGCGGTCATTCAATAATATTGGCCAGCCTTTAGAGAAACTACCACTTCGCTGTCTCTACTTTTATTTGTTATTTAGCCAATCCTTTATTGTTGGGAACGCGTCTGAAACGAAGCTGATGTTCCAACACTTGGCTGATTAAACGAACGGAGGTTTATGTGGTGTGCTGTTAATACTCGTACATTTGTTCTGATTATTGAGTCCCAGAGCCGATCACCATTTAATTTCATATGCCTTCACCGGGGCTCAAACTGTCAACGGCATTACAACCGCCAAATAAAGTGCTCGTAAATAAGTTTTTTAATGCGAATGAACTCTACGGAAGCTTTATCTTTCACTTGTAAGAACGGAATATTGGTATTATCTTCAAGCTTCAAAGGTGATTTTCTCAGAACATCAAATTGGGCTATTCGAGTTACGCAAATTTTTAGCATGCAACACTTCGAAGTATTTCAGAGCTTGTGCTTAGGTGCAAATGGTTCACATATATTGACTTCGTGAGAAATATACCTTGAAGTTACAAAAAAAATCCGAGAGCTCATATGATTATGACATTGTCCAGTCGTTCAGCAGGCGTTTTCTTGTTATTTATGACAACATTAATGACTCAACAATTTCGGCGGAGTGTATTGCGGAGTCCAAAAAGAGCAAAAAAATTAGTCTTAAAAGCTGAGTTCTTTAAGCTTTTCGTTTCGCCGGGTAGTGCGAGTAAGAATTATCATCATCATGAACGCGCTCGCTTCGTCCTCTTCAACTTCTGCTTCGCTCTCACAACACGTGCGCCGATTTGTTTGGCGCGGAATGCAATAGCTATGATGAGCGAGTCTGTTACGTGACTAAAAATCACGTAACATCAAGCAAGAACTAGTCACGGTACTAAAATAACGTAAGATCACGTAAGAACTAGTCACGGGACTAAAAACGTAGAAGTTACGTAACATTGCACAATATGATGTTATGTAACTACGTCTTACATAACACCACGTGACTAAACATTACATAACATCCCGTAACAGCTAGTCATGTGACTAAAACTCATGTGACATCAGGTAATAGCTCTCACGTGACTAAAACCACGTAACATCACGTGACTAGTCACGCCACTAAAATCACATAACATCACGTACTACTACTCACGAGACTAAAAATAACGTAACACCGCGTACATTTAGTAACCTGACTAAAATCACGTAACATTACGTAACTAGTCACGTGGCTAAGAATCACCAATACATCACGTAACAACTAGCCAAGTGACAAAAATCACGCCATATCGCGTGACAACAAGTCACGTGGCATCTTCCCGCCATAAACGACGTAACAACTAGTCGCGGGACTAAATTCACCTAACATCACATAGTAGATAGTCACGTAACATGTTCCCGCCAGAAGCATGTGACAGCTTGTCACGTGACATATTCCACAAAACCACGTCAGCTAGTCTTGTGACTAAAATCACGTGACATCAGTAACATATAGTCACGTTACTGAAATCACGTAACATCACGTAACTGCAACATTACGTTTCACACATCAGGTGGAACGGTGTGTAAGTTATGCAAGAAGTTCGGTGAGCAGAATGTATAACTCCGCGCATATCGCGGTCGGCTTTCACCGTTGTAAACGCTCGCGCGCGCCGAGCACGAGCCTCCGAGTGACGTGTCGCGACAGGCTGCACACGAAATACAAAAAAGCTGGCGAAGCTTGCACTACGGCGCGCAAGGCTTAAAACAGCGTAACTGGACATATTCTAAAGACTAATCTTGTTGTTTCTTGGCCTTGTCTAGGTGATGCATGTTGTTTCTAGGTTGATTCTAGGTTGTTGCTTGGGTTATAGCTAGATGATGCTAGGTTGTTTCTACGTTGATTCTCGACGCACAAAGGTTCGAGTTAAAGCACAGACAGTCACAGACACGACACGGATGTCCAAACTGCAGAGACAGAACCTCGCACTGAAACCAAGCGTTACACCTTTTATAGATCTACGGGCACGTCGTCGTTTGCCCAATTTCTGTGGCACATACCCGTTTATGAGGATGATAGTTTTTTGACTCACCGGACAAGGAACGATTTGCTAAACAGCTTCGCTGTTAAAACGAAAGCAAATAGACACTAACCAATCCAGCCGCACAATAACATGCGTGTAACGGCGTTTGTTTGTAAGGCCCAAAACGTCTTCAATTACTACTCGCCGCGAAAACGAAAAGAAAATTATATTCTGGGTGATAAGAACATTGAACAATTTTTTTATGCGAGCACATCTACTGCAAAACGTTTCGCTATCCTCCACAGCGTTGCACCTGGTGTCTGAAACGGAGTATAGTCATGTGACGTGTTCACGCCATGAAACACGTAACTAGTCATTTGATTGATATCATGTAACCTCACGTAACGGCTAGTCACGTGACACCTTGCCGCCAGAACCACGTAACAGCTAGTCACGTGACATGTTCCCGCCAAAAGCCATGTAACAGCTAGTTACGGGACTAAAATCGCGTAACATCATGTAATAACTAGCCGCGGGACTGCAACCACGTAACATCGCGTAACGTGTTCGAGTAACTTGTAACGAGTCGCGTGACATGTTCCCGCCAAAACCCACGTGGCACGTGCGTATTGTGGGAAACCGGCCGAAACCGTAGAAGAATAGCCAAGTCTAGCCATACTTAGTACTAATAGCAAAAACGTTGCATCACTCGCAAAAGCTTGGCATTACTATCAAAATTTAGCTAGGCCTAACACTAGCTCCGCGGTTCCTTGCAGCCTTGCTCTACTAGTGCACTTTTAGCTACACTGGTCGAGCCGGAGCGGTTTCGCGTGCACGTACAAGAGCCGTGCTGCGCATGCGCGAGCAGCAGTGGCGTCACACGGCGCCGCCTCTCTGGTCCGCGCACTCGGCGTGCCTTCTTCACGAAGAGACGCAGTGCAGTCTGGGTAACTTCGCCGGCGCGGAATGCAGCATCTCGCGCCGGCTGCAGCTAGCCACCATAGACGGGGCGCGCTGACGGACGCCGGACGCGTCGGTGTTAGCGTAGCGTCGCTGTGCCGAGCGTGCGTGCGCGTCGACGTTACGCTGGAGTATATTAGCCCCTTAATTTTGCGTGCATACGCAGACGTATAAAGGCTGTTTCACATGCCGCGATTGCGGCGAAGAAAATCGCTCGGTTTGCTCTGTTCGCAACCGCCGCTAATGGCGGTTTCGTTTCACATGGACTGCGAATGCTCTGCGATTTTCGCTCTGCGACTGGCGCGGCGTGCAAAGCTGCTTGCTGCCGTTGTTTGTGGCATACACTGCATAATTTGCGAATGTAATGTAACAATCTGTGCGTTATGATATTCTTAACTTTTCATCACCGGTAGCGACGAGCACGCGTGGTTTGTCATTTAAAAACACTTTCCATTGTAAATTCACTTGAGAATACGCAACAACGGCCTTAACCAAAACAAACTCCTTGGAGCAATTTCGACGTCTCGGCCGGGTTGGCGCAATTTCGACGGGTCTCGACTGAAAAATCACTCCGCCGCTGCGAACAGAGCGAAAAATTTCCAACATGTTGGTCGCTCGCCGCTGACCGCTGCGGCGAGAGAGATCGGCCTTTTTCGCTGCGAGCGAATTCGCAGCCTGAAAATCGCTCTCTTTTGTGTCATGTGAAACGGCCTTAAGTGGGGGTATACATATAGCGAAGAGAAGAAGGAGGGAAATAAAAACGGAAGGAAAAGGAGGTTAGCCATTTGTCAGACCGGCTGGCGGGCGTTTGCCAGTGTGGTATAGCCATGGAGAAGGAGAGCGCAAAGGCTGCTAAGCGGCGCAGAAAAGCGGAGAAGCTTAACAACCAAGAGAGCTAAGAATAATCAGCTGAACCTTAGCTAACGCAACGTATATGCTGATATAGCCGAGCTAAGCCATTGCAAATATTTTAACACGAAAGTGTTTTATGCCGGGGTCCACCAAGACTTCAGTGACGTATTTCCGTCACGGAAATGACGTCGGAAAAATACACAATCAGATGACAAAGAAAAAAAAGGTACCTTCAACGGGCATCGAACCCACGACCGCTCGGTCCGCAACAACAGATGCCGGGCACGCTATCCACTGCGCCACGGTCACAGACTCTGGAGGCTTTACGAACGCGCCTTTTATATCTACCACTCTCCCGGTCGGCTGGGTGGTGTTGACCTCTGGGAGTGGTAAGGTAAAGTAATTCGTCATCGCTGTGGCCTCCGCGACTATAGCACCTGCAACGCGTTTACGCGTCCGTCTCATTCGGCGCGTTTTCAATAAAAGTTGAATTTTCTCAGTGCCTTAACACACCGCGAGGTGGCGACCTTTGCCCAAGCGTCGTAAAAGCGTCGGCCTCGCTCAGCACCACGCTAATACAAAGCAAAAATAGCTCTGCGACGCGCGCCTGCCTCACCTGGCTGTAACCTCGCGTTCCATGCTCACGCGCTCGCCCCGAGAAAAATCGCGGCCGGGCTACCGGGGCGGCACGACGCACTTTGCGTTTCCCTCTAGTCCGGCCGTGGTGTTCAATCACATTTTAACATGCCGCGGGATGGCGACCAAGTTCTGCGTCCAATATGCGACGCTCTTCTGGCTATCACACCTCGTTCTATGATTACACTTTCACCGTTAACTACTACAGCTACCAAAAGGGTTTGTTTAATCATTTAACATGGACGTTAGTCGTCGGGATGGAGATGTACCACCAACCATCAAAGTGGGTGCATACACGTTAAACGGCGCGATTAGCTGTCAGACATCAATATACGTTATGCAAACTCTCTTATATCAATGCACAGTAAACATTCAGTTACTTCTGTAAGGGCACGCTTTACTTTCGTGTTATTCCGATTCCTATGACAGAGGGATCAACCGTGTTTTTTTCCTTCGTAGCTTGCAATGGAGCGCGGTGACAAAAACTCGTCATGGGAACGGTTGCCAATAACACGTGTATGAGCTCAACAACATTTTACTTCAAGAAAAGTCATTTGGGCTACTGAAATATCACTTTACTTCACAGACTTATTTGTTCATATCTTGACACTTTCATGGTATGGCTAATCGCGTTCGAATGTTGAAAGTGACACATGCCTGATCTCAATACTAAATGACAGTACTGAACTGGTCATGGGGATTACTGAAAGCTTCGAAGTACTGGACTTAACGCGTCCAGTACCTGTTGGACAAACTGAGCGTACGGCGATTTGAATTTGTTGGTGCACGTGTGAAGTGCGTGTAACGACGATTGAAGCACTATTATCATTGCTTCGTTCTCTTATGCCAGCTTCTCAGTCTCAGTCTCAGTTCAGAGTTCCTCTATTATCTTTGACTTGCATGGGAGGCAGCAGTGTTGTGCAACCTTACGCGCATATTTTGTATGCTAACCTCTTCTATATTTTCATCTCTTAATCCCTTTCCCCCAGTGCAGGGCCTGACGCGAGTCTGGTTGACCTTTCTTCCTCCGCCTTGCACAATCCGATGTGCATGTATTTGTGAGCCGTTTTTTTCCTGGCAGGCAATCTAGTTTTTTGCGGCCCCTTCACGTTCGTCCATTGTTATCCTTCTTGGCTTCAGATGATGCGTCCAGCATTGTTTCTCGCCGAAGATTCCACCGAAATGGGAAGAAGCCACGTCGAGACGAGGCTCTCCGCATGCTTTCAACCTGATTAACATTGGGCGTCGCGCGAGTGATTCCGGTCGAGACATCCACTTTCAGCGTTGCCGAATCTCCGACGTGTGCACTAAGCGCCTATGCGCGGGCGTACAGGACTTACCATCCTCCATCTCGTAATGCGACTTGGCCATAAGCGGCTTTCTTGGTGATTTTGACTTTCTGCCAATTGTTCCTCCGTGCGACCGAGCCAGAGATAGCTCTGTGCGGAATGGAACGACCCTTCCTCTTTCTGCATACCTGGCACTGTCTTGCCATCACTCTTAAAAGAAGCTTTTACAGCGAAAGGTGTTATGAGATCACAACAAGGGCCGTTTTTGGCGCCGTAGTTGTCCGCCGCCGCCGCCGCCGCCGCCGCCGCCGGTGTCCGTAACCACTATCTCGCGAAAAAAGAAAAAAAAAGATATCAGAAAAAAAATATACAGGATGGAACGAGGTTCGAACCTCGGCCCTCTGCGTGGTAGTCATGTATTCTACCTCAGAGCCATGCCGGTGCTTGAAACTGCTTTGCAAAACACCCTCTTCAGGCTTCATGTCGGGAAGGGACCACATTAAGATATGTAATGTAGTGTGGTAGAAGAGTAAATAACCACGCGTCATAGAATGCAGATTACGCAACGAGTGGGTTGTTGAATGCTTCCAACCCATCACATAGGGCTCTCCCATAATTCTTCATCGTCATCAGCCACAGCATCAACAAAGTGCATAAAATGCCTTACTGGTGTTAAGCGGGTACGAGGGTTCTCCGCACAATGACGAAAAATTGTATAGTGGCTGCTTCCCTACTTCACCAAAATTATGATGATTTATAGCGTAGTGGGTTCCTCGCCAGTGCACTTCTATTGGTTGCCAAGGAAGCCGATAAGGCTCCCATGAGCCATTTCCTCAGGGTCTAGCTCAATAAAGTTAATTCTCTCTCTTTCTCTCTCTCACGTTAACGTATGTCATAAAGCGTGGTAGCGGAGGTAAATAACGACCGGGCGTCACAGAATGTGAATTACGTAACTAGTGGGTCGTTTAAAGCTTCCAACCCATCATAAAGGGCTCAGCCATAATTCTACGTTATCAACCGTCGCATCAACAAAGTGCACACAACGCCTTACAGATGGCACCTCGCTTCTTCGCAGAATGACGGGTAATGGCGTGATGGGTGCTTCCCAACTTCACAAAAATTATGATTTGTGGCGTAGTGGGTCCGTTGCTAGTGTACTTGTATTAATAGCCACAAGAGAATCTATAACGGGCTCTAGAAATGCCGCTCTTCCAGCTTTCGCTGTGACTGTGCTGCGCATTCCGCGTAGGCGTGGCGTTTTTTTAGAGCTCTTGGGACTCCAGGAATATGTCGCTGCAAACACCACTATGAACATTAGCTTGATTTTCTCGCGTAAAGCTTACCTCTACCTATCGATATATTCGGCTACCTCTGTAATTGCTCAGTAGGAAATCGGTCGGTCGGTCGGTCGGTCGGTCGGTCGGTCACTCACTCACTCACTCACTCACTCACTCACTCACTCACTCACTCACTCACTCACTCACTCACTCACTCACTCACTCACTCACTCACTCACTCACTCACTCACTCACTCACTCACTCACTCGCTCGCTCGCTCGCTCGCTCGCTCGCTCGCTCGCTCACTCACTCACTCACTCACTCACTCACTCACTCACTCACTCACTCACTCACTCACTCACTCACTCACTCACTCACTCACTCACTCACTCACTCACTCACTCACTCACTCACTCACTCACTCACTCACTCACTCACTCACTCACTCACTCACTCACTCACTCACTCACTCACTCACTCCTCACTCACTCACTCACTCACTCACTCACTCACTCACTCACTCACTCACTCACTCACTCACTCACTCACTCACTCACTCACTCACTCACTCACTCACTCACTCACTCACTCACTCACTCACTCACTCACGCCAGGTTAAGCACACCATTCAAGCCACATTTTGCCTCTCCTTTGTTGCACAAAGCCAGCAACAAATCGCGCTTGCAGGAGCACAAGGCAGATGTCATTCAGTAATGAATGAACGTAGTTCGGCTTACACTCTCAGAGAAAAGGGCGTATGCGAGGCTTTTGTTCTGCCACATACTTTCCTCCTCCCCTGGTCCTCGCTCGCATCCGCAACACCCACGCAGCCCCAGTTACCAGCAGAATCTTGCTCCTGACGAGGGCGATCACCTTATGCTGGTTCAACTCTTGAGTCCGGCAACGAAGACGCCACTGCTGGGCCATCATCAGTATAATTTTCCTCCGTGAAATTTTCGAAAATTGGTCGCACCACTAATATAGAAAGAAGTCAACATTTTCCCTTCAAAGTGGTTATTGGTTCCTTGGATGACGGGCTTGAAGTCTTGCTTTAGCATCACTAGCCTCACGTTTTTCTGGCTAAAACGTTTTCTCATTTTTATATTGGCTTTGAAAAGGACGAATTTTTTGTGAACTAAGAAACTTTTCTCCACATCGATTACATTAGTTTTGTTCTGCAAACTGATGGATGACACCCATTCCTTTAAAACAGTTACGTCAGCTTCTGGCATCGCTCAGAATTGATGTGCCATACATTAAAAGCATGCTTCGACGATAGCAGCAAGCCGTGCAAAATATTCACATGATTGATTTTCCCTGCCGACTAAGAAAGCAACGCTTGTGAAATAAAAAAGCTAAATAATTTACATGCTAACCCGCCAATGCAATAGAGATAACGATTCCTGGTATACAGGGTGTTTCAAGAAATGTGTAGAACCTTCTCAAAAAATCAGGAAAATGTGATATTTGCTCGGGAGTTCCCGAATTGCTTTTTCTGTAGCGGAAGCAATCTTAAGGTAGTTTAGGACATCATTTAGGACAGTAATTAAAAAAGTTACAATAATTAAATTTTAATTAGTGAAGTTAGGTGATTGTGTCAAATGGGAGAATTGCAGTTCTTCATGCGACGAATCCATCCGAGATTTGAGATTTGGAAAAAGTGTCCTCTAGTAATTGCTGTGGCGTAATGAAATTCAACGAAATGCAACGGCTTTCAACAGCGAAAGCCATCGAATTCGGTTGAATTTCATTACTTCGCAATTGTTACTACAGGCCGCTTTTTCGAAATCTCAATGTTTGGATGGGTTTCTGGCAGGAAGAACTTCAATTCCCCAATTTGACACTGTCCCCTAAGTCCACTAATTAAAAAGTTAATTAATTTACCTTTCTTAATTATTGTCTCAAGTAATGTCTCTAACCATCTTAAGATGCCTAGCGCTACAGATAAAGTCATTCACTCATTTTGGACGTCTCAGAAGAATATGGCAGTTGCGTTCTTAATTGTGTCTGTTTAGGTTTTGCCATTGGATTTGGTTGAATTTCATTACTTCGTAATTTTTACTAATGCCACTTTTTCGAAATCTCAAGGTTGGGTTGGGTTTCTATCATGAAGAACTTCAATTCTCGCATTTGACACAACCACCTAACTCCACTAAATAAAAAGTTAATTAATTTAACTTTCTTAATTACTGTCTCAAGTCATGTCTCTGACCATCTTAAGATGCCTAGCGCTACAGAAAAACCAATTCTGAAGGCAGCAATCAAATATCGCATTTTCCTGATTTTTTAGAAGGTTGGACACATTTCTTGAAACACCCTGTATATTGTATTGTCCCAGGCAGCACACAACGTCGGGTCGATATTGGTTTTACAGCGTCTATGCGAGGCTCTATCTCGGCCCAATGTTGCCGGCAGTGAGCCATTATTGGCTGAGCCGTTGAATTTGGCGGGCAATACTGGACCGATTTTGCCGCCCTTTATCTGATATTGGGTTTTCACCGGCAATATTGGGCCTGGTTTGCCGCCGTCCCGCCGATATCGGCTGAGCCAATGGCTTTCATCGACAAATATTGGGTCGATTTTGCTGTTCTTCAGTCTATGTTGGCTGTGCCGTTGGCTTTCATCGGCTAATATTGGGCCACTTTTGCCGTTCTTCAGCCGGCGTTGGCTGAGCCGTCGGCTCTCAGCGGCTAATATTGGGCCAATTTCGCCGTCCTACAGACAGTACAGAGCTCAGTCACACTCTTTTGCCTGGAATATTAGGCCTTTTTTTGCCACCCGTCTGTGCTCGACCTGATAGTCGATCCGATCGCTAAGCATTACCGAAATTCTATTCATTTATTCTGTGTATCAATCAGACGTCAAGCGCTCTACGTACGCGTTTCATTGCCGGAACATCACGCGTTCGCACTTCTGAGTAGTTTTGTTCATGTGCTTTTTTCTCTTAAACACGGAATACACTTGCAATACAATAGAGCATTAGGTGCTTGAATGTTTGTCGCCTAAGCTGCAGAAAGCCGCTACATGGATCGGTGTACTAGCACATATAAGAAGTGCATGTATCGTATCGAGGGAATGCCGCACGTACGATTCGGGGCGCGAAGTATCGCCGACTGAATAGCCTGCATGCTCTTGTTACTTTCTGCTATTATTTATTTATTTGTTTATTTATTTATTATTTACTTATTTTACTTTATTTCTTCCAACTCTGACCATTCGCTGTTATGGCTTACAAGTTGAAATCTATCAGAAAAATAACCTAATAAGGTTAAATGTAACGCCTTTAATTCCACATAAAGATAGCTTTTGAAACAAAATGTGACGCCTTATAGAATCAAGAGCTTTTTTGAAGTCAAGCAAAACTCCGACAGTGTATAACGTATTTTCGAAATTATTCAGTATTTCTTCTTTAACAGTCAGCAGTGTCTCTTCTGTGGACTTATTCTTGCAAAAACCATATTGATGGTTGTCAAGCGCCTGCTTTTGATCCAGAAATTGGGTTACCTGATCTTTAAAGTCAGTTCTAACACTTTTGAAAAAGAGGTAGCACAGATATTGGCCTGTAATTATTTAGGTCATTGAAGGAATAATTCACTTTTGTGCAAAATTGCTACTCTGGCTATTTTGATATTACCAGGAACAATCCCGGTAACCAGCGTGCTAATGCATATATGACAAAGAGGGGCACATAATATATCAGCATCATGAATGTAACCGTCGAGAAATTGACATCAGAAACCGAAGAAAACCACGTCTCTGTAAATGCGAGAATGTCAAATTTGTGATCTAATGCATTCAAAGCCGTTTCTAATTCCATGCCCTTACCGCTCAAGCTCCTGCTATTCAACTTTGGCCGAGTGGCGGAATCGAGTGACGTGCCGACAAACAGAAAGACAGACCAAAATTTCTCTGTTTAAGAATCCCAAGAAAGACTATCGTCTTTAAAAAATTACACCATCTCCCGCTAAAGGGGACCATGAGGCGATGCGAAGCTGGAGCACTTGCACTATCGCGTTCCGTTGGCGTTCGTTGGGCATGCTACCGACCCGGGATCGTTATTAACGGTGTTATTAACGTTGTAGACGAAGGTGAACGGTTAACGAAGGTCTTTATTGAGCAGCCTCTAGTACTTGAGGTGTGCACTTGCTTTGATGAGGATGTCTTTGTGGTCGCTGGAGTGAACCGTGGGGGAATCTTGAAATTGGTTGAAGACGTGATCAATGCATGTGCCGTGATGTCTAGCGCCCTTACTGTCTCCGTGAATGGTAGTTCGCTGCCCTCCGCTTAGCAGCTTCGTCTTGAGTGGACGCAATTGGGCTGATGCTGACGCGTGCTTGCGTTCAGCCCACTCACTGACGGGACTGTTGCTTCCATCACGCTTCATCGGAAGCACCAATGGAGGTCAAGCGGAGTCAACCAAAGCAAGCGCTGTACTGAACGCGCGCTGCGCTCTAACCGCTTAGAGGACGAGAGTAGCGCATGCGCCGCGAAAGCAAAAGCGAGAACGCAGGAGAAGCGCAAGCAGGTGCTGTAGAGAAGTGGAGAGAGTAACGCGCAGCTGTCGGAGAGAAGGAAGGAGGAGAGGCGCGCATGCGTAGTGTGAGTGCGGACTACCACGGCGCGTGCGGATCACCACGCCGCCTTACATACACCCGAGCAAGAGATGCGTCGCATCTAAAATGCGGTTCCAGTGTGGCGTACGCAAAGTTGCAACAAGAGATGCATTCAAAATTCAACGAACGCCCATTCTCCACTGGCATGCCAATAGACGACATGCTGGGGGGAACGCACACCATTGTAGGAGGCTGAGCCGTGCTCCGAAGAAGAGAGAATTAGCATTTTTTTAGTCTTCAACCGCTACCTACCCCCCTCGTTCAGCGTCATTGTCGCGAAACTCGCTTGACCAGACAGGGTAAGGTATAGCCGTACCGACGGAGAATAATCGTTGCTGCGGGAGCAGGTTTTTTCGCTGCGGCCAGTACAATTCTTCATGAAGTGTCGGTGTGTTCTTATTGCGCATTTCTTGTGTTCTTATCGCGTATTTGCTTTGGCCATCCTTTTGTGAGTATTATGTTACTATGGTGCGCTTCCATTTTTTTATTCGCTCGTGTTCTCACCGATCCAACGGACACGTAAGAGGTTTTCATGGACGATTCCTTTCTCTTACCTTGAGATTAGCATTGCGTACGTGCCTGTCTACCTTGTTAGATGCAGAGTTCATGGGATCTTGTGGTACCACTCGCAATGTTTTTCAGGTCGCGTGCAGTAGTTTATTCATGTATCTGGCCCGTGAGTTATCATTGAAAAAATTGTAGTTCCCGCTTAAAGGATAGCGGTAATTTAATTGGCAGTCATGTGTTGCGAATGCCTAACGTTTGTGAACCAATCGAACGTTATTTTTTGGTGAACTTGATAAGCATCGGTGGGGAAGGGGGGGGGGGGGCTCCTCTGCTACATTGTAATTAGCCCACGCGTATAATACATACTCTTCTGGTCTAGTTGCCACACTTAATCTCGCTTTTTCGCCGGGCCGCCTAACATTATCTTTGGTTTCTTCGGGTCCATCTTTAATCCCACTTTAACGCTTCTTTCGTTCACATCTGCAGTATTTTTTCGCGATTCGTCACCGTCACTGCTGAAAAGCGCGATATCGTCCGCAATACGCAAGTAGCTAAGTTATTGTCCGTTAATCCTTAGTACTATTTCTTTCCCGTTCTAGTTTTTTAAATATTTATTGTAAATCTGCCGTGAACAACACTGAATAGATTGTAACTCTTCGCCTGACGACATTCTCGATCAGGATTTTCCTGCCTTTCTTGAGGAATACGGCGGCTGTGGGATCGTTGTAGATGTTGGCTATGGTACATACAGATGTTTATGTACTCCTTTATGGCATAATTATTCCGGAACTGCTGGCGTGTGTTCGTTTGTGTGAATAATTTGTGTTTATCACTTTGCAAATCTGTTGCTCGTTTATTACCCAGACGCATGCGTAGTTGGCGAAGCAGGCCTTTCATCCTTTCAGTTGTGTTGGAGGCAATATTGACTTTCCTTCTCGGCCTTGCACGGTTCCAAAGAATTCTGGGTCTCAATGGCGGCACACAAAGACCCCATTGCACCTCCTTGTAATTACCAAGTATTTTCCGAATACGGCGCCAATGGTAGTCGATGAATGCCGCTGGGCTGCGAATAGATTTTTAGGGGCGTAGCTCCTCTTAGTCTAACCTTCTCACGTCTCCGTTGTCCGGCGTATCTCCCGGCAGCCGGCAGTAAACTGCAGTGTCTGTCCGGTGGTGGTGGTGTGCGGCGTGACCACCCTTACTGCGCATGCGCATACCCTCTCCACACACCTCCTCTCCACTCCCCCTCACCATTCCCAATGTCCTCTACCCCTCTCCCCTTTCCCTCTCCACTCACCCTCTCACCTACCCCTCCCCCTTCCCCTCTCCCATACCCCTCCCCCCTCCCCCTCTCCCCTCCCCCTCTCCCCTCCCCCTTTCCACTCTTCCTCTGAAACGCGGGCTAGACATGCCGAAATTCTCTCTTGCGCAACGCCGCGATGAGCTCGAGCGCATGCGCGTCCCCTCCCCTTCTCTCTCCTCTCTTACGCTGCCCCCCCTCTCGCCCGCCTGTCGACCGCGTTCCCCGCTCGCCCTGTGAGAATTAACGGCCAGGCTAGATGGAAGATACGACGCGCGTAGCGTCCCTCTTCGCGTTCCACGACGCGAAGTCGGTAGCATAGGCCTCCAACGCTCAAGTTTGCGCAGCGCCGTCCGCCGCCCCAGCGGAGAGAGGGGAAAACTCCGGTAGCTGGGACGGGTCGCTCTTGCTGGTTTCCCATCGCGCGCGCGGAGAACGTGCTCCCCGGGGCTTTTATCTCGCATTTTTCACGCTATGGGTGCCGTTCCTTCGTCGTACTCGAAAGCAGGCACGCAGTCCTGCTGCATTGTGAACTTTCACAAAAGTTTAAAAATGTCGAAGAGCCGAAAACTTCCTGTGATGTTCTACCGTTTCCAATGCAAGCAGTCCGAGGAGCAGAGGCGTCAAGAGTGGATTATGGCAGTTCGACGCGATGCTTTCGCGGTCTTGTCACTTGAAGCAGTTTTGTCGTACACAGTATTACGAACTATTAACGGGGAGAAACGCGATGATCGTGCTCATTTGAAAGGGAAGTGCGTTTGTGAACCGAAGTTACAACAAATAGACAGCCGCTGTACGTTTCGAGATTGCGCGCTGGCTTTCCGAGTCAACCATTTGTAATGTTACAGCAGCGGAGCATTTGGGCTTATTACACCACAGTTTAAATAACGTACCGTGAGTACTAAGTGTTTAATTCAGCTGAGTGCGGTACATTTCCCGTCGCGGCTCCCTGTAAAGAGAATTAAGCTGTATGTTTGCACTGAGCGTTTATATTGGCCTTGCATGCGACACGCCGTGATTGCTTAGAAGGCTGAAGTGTTGCGCTGCTAAAATCGTGGCCATGGGTTCGATTCACGCATACAGCAGCTGCATTTCGATGGGAGCGAAATGCACTAACACCGGCGTACTTAGATTTACGTACACGTTAAAGAAACCTAGGTGGCCGAAATTAATCCGAATTAATCCACCACGGCGTGCCTCGTATTAATGTCATGCGTTCGGCACGTAATAAAAAGCCTTGCATGCCGCTTTGGAAACGAGCTGAAAAAAGAACCAAGGTGGCAATTAAATTTTCGATGGCTTCGCGAATTCAGATGCGCTTATTATTGGGCACAAATCTCGGCATAATCATAAACATGCGCGATCCCAGTGGGTATGGTATAGTATCAGGGGCGTAGCCAGGAATTTTTTCGGGGGGGGGGGGTCCCACCATACTTTATGTATGTTTGTGCGTGCGTTTGTATGTGTGCGTGTACATATACGCAAGCGCAAGCAAAATTGAAAATTTTCGGGGAGGGTTTGAACCACCCCTCCCCCCCCCCCCTTGGCTACGCCCCTGTATAGTATGATGCTGACCAAGCGAGCTGTCGAAACGACCAAAGCGACATTCGAATAAGCGAACACGGTGCGTGATCAGGCGTCGATATTATTCGAAATGAAACACGCCTCTGCAAGAAACATGCATCGTCGAAGTGGGCATGAAATATTTATTTATTTTTTGTTTGCGTATATCATTATGCTGTCAAAGGGAGCTCTAAAAAAATCCAAGGCGACATTAAACTTGCGATCCGACGTTGTTATCATTCGATGCAAACCTCGGCAAAAGTGAAACTCCCACGAAACTGAACACTGCGCATTGCGATGCAGCCAGTGACTCAACAGGGCAGATGTAAATTTATGCTCTTCACACTGAGCTCGTAATAAATTTAAAGCCGCACGACAAACTTGGCATCCAAGCAATTGAAAAGTTATCAATAGAAAACGCACGCGAAAGCGTGCTGGATGGTTGCTGACAGCTCCGAGTATACACGACTGCCGCAACGAATGTGCGTTTTACCGGTAACATAATTACAGAACTCGCGCAGTCACCTCCCTACTCATGTCAAAGAAATGTGCCCGTTCAGCATCTGCACGCACGTAGCGCTCGCACAAACAGCATCGCCCTTGACGACCTGCTCGGTCCCGAAAAGGTGGTCGATCAACCGTCCTCCTCTGGTAAGATTCCCACCGTTAAAACGTTTTTTTTCCGTCTAGATCTGTGATCTTTCTAAACCTTCAGAGCAAGCGACACGTGAAGCTGCACGTGCACGGCGAGCAGAGAACAGCGCGTGCAGGGTGCCTGAACGTGCGGAGACAGCGCAGTCAAAAGGCTGGTGTGGGGACCAAGGAGGTTAAAGAAAATTGCTGGAGTGGCGATTATTGCGCAATAGTGAAGCCGTGCCCACCAAAGGATGGCGGCTGCGCCCGCCATCTTACTAGGGGCACGATACACCATCGGCGTTTGGCGAAGGAAAGCGAGCGCTTTCCACGCACGCCAGAGAAGTTTAATATGGCAACTTTTACGGGTCAGATACTGCTGCAAGTGTGTCTTTGTGTTACTAGTTTTCATAAGTAAGCCTCAAAGTCATGGCAAATTTTATTGGACATCAATCGCCAATACTCCTCTCGACGGGTTACTTTTGTCGACAACAACGATCTTTTATTTTGTAATTAACGTAGCATTTACACTAACAGATCAAAGCCATTTGACCTTTAAGTAGGCACGACCAGAAAAGAGCATATTTCCGAGCTCTTTGGTGGGCAAAAGCTGGCTTCGCTTTCGCTGGCAAGGCATTTCGAGAGCTTCCACTCCAGAATTTTTTTAAACCTCCTTGGTGGGGACAGGAGCGACCGGTTTTCGCAAGAAAGGCGGCGAAACGCGTGCGACGCAGCGCCCCCTGGCCGAGCTTGGGAGGCCTATGCCCAACGAACGCCAACGGAACGCGATCGTGCAAGTGCTCCGGCTTCGCATCGCCTCATGATCCTCCTACGCTAAGTGTAGAGAAGGCGTTACCGTCTATCAAGGACAAAATAATAGACAATTTTGTGCAGAGATCTTAAACACTTTGAATATTCCGTGATTTGAAAAGGGCCTTTGATTTGATCAAGCATGAGGTTGCCCTGTAGAAATTAAATCAGCATGGCATAAGAATCGTTTCCTTCAAGTTATTAAAGGGGCACTCCAACACTTTTTTTGAAGCGCCTACATCACTGCCGACTGCACCAACATGTAGTGGCGCTCGCCAGAACTATTGCGGGCGGAAATGACGAAGATGAGCGCTCGCCTATGATTGGATAATTGTAACGTTCGAAGTAATAACGGCGTCGCATCACAAAATGCGCTATTATTGGTTTTAGTTTTTCTTTAGCATGCTTTTTTCACTGAACACCAACTAGACCGAACGATCTTAGACTTTTTCAGCTTTAAAACTGCAGCGCCCGGCAAAGAATGCGCCGAACGCCAAGGCGCTGGAGGACACGCGCTGGGGACGCTCCAGGCGCCGTTGTTTGAAGAAATTGAAGGGAGAAAAATGTAAGACCATCGGTATAGACGCCGTCGCAACAAGAAAGATGACTAAAACTACAAAACATGAGAGAGGCGTTTGCGATCTCCCTCGTTTCGCACGTGCAGTTCACTCTTAGTGCACCACATTGTTACTATCGCAACGGCGTCATCGGGCAACATTTTATGCAAGCTTCCCGTACGTAGGATCTTTCAGTTCATTTCATTGGGGCGCCATCAAACGTCACAGGGCGAGTGAAATGTGGTCAGGTGACCCGAGGCCTGGAAGCTGTTCGAGTGACGTGTCGCTAGTGGGCTGACGCTCGACCTGCGTGAACTACGGTATTCGTGCTCTAGCGGCCGTTTAGTTCATTTAATATACACCGAACATACACCGGCGGCGGCGCGCCGCCGCCGGCTAATCTCGGAGGCCATGCAGCGAAATCGGTATGGCGGGACAGGAGTGTATGAAAAACAGGACTCATAGACAGTAACATGTAAATTATGACATGCATGTCATGTAAGGCTTGATTTACATGACACGCTTTTTGAGCGCTCGCTGCCGTTTCCTTAAATGTATGATACCAAAATTGGTATAGCGTGACATGGTTGTATGACGAACATAAATGACTGGTTGTAACGTAAAAAAACCATGACAGCCATGCCACGTGCGGCATGACTTGCACGCCACGCTCATGGTGGGCTCGCAACCGTTTGGCTGGATATGGCATGCTTGCAGCAGCCGTGTACTTTCGTGAACAAATGTTTGCGGCGTGCGAAAAAAAGATATTATACGGCCATGGCACTAGAAAAGCCTGGGAAGTTTAGAGTCAAGTCCTCCGTGCCGCTCGAGCATCACCCGCCGACTTCGACGCGAGGTAGCTAGTTGAGCTTTAACCACTGTTAAGGAAGTTGAACTGCTCGCCTCGTTTTTTTCGGCTCTCGCGTCATGCTTGCACTCTCTTTTTATAAGAATATCGACTTTAGAGGCGTATAAAACCTGCTGCACGAACACGTCCGTTCCGGCTTGATAAAACAGCCTTCCCGACGCGTAAATAGGTGGATAGCAAAACGGCGCGTCGTCTGCTACAGCACTTCCCTTTGACGGATCCTTCAAGGCTCAGCTTTTCGCTGCTTCAAGTTGTGTGCGGTTCGGTGTAGTCGGGGAGGAGGCAAGATAACTGGTAACAACCGCGTCGCAGAAAGTACGTGTTTTCTCCTCGATTACACTCAACGGCACACACCTTGAAACAGCGAAGAGCTAGGCATCGAACCGGAAGACGTCATTTCGCTATCCACCTATTGCAGGCGCCGAACTTTTGACAATGTGCCAAGTTCAGTTGAATTCAACCAACCGCGCAATGCTAACCGCGGTATAACGCTAGAATGAACGTTCGACAACGATGGGTAGGTCTCACGAACACGGGGAATCAAAACGCAAGGTTGTTTCAGCTACAACCGTTATTGGACTTTCACAATGCGAGAAGACAGCAAGTAATCATTACTGTAGTCGTTGCGTGCATGCGCCGCGTTACGTACTGATACATGTAGTCGAAACGAACGAAAGCGATGAACTGAGACAGCCAGAACAGAAGGCGAGACATTGCTATCAACTAGAACATACCTGATTCCCCTTACTGCGGTGATCCACGTTTGTCGCCTTTATTTCTCGTGCGACATGCCCGAGAACCGATACAGTTTCACAAGTGAATCGCTTGCCTTGGTGCCGTCTGCACTGTTGTGGCAGCCCACGACGCAGCAAAACTTCGGACCGCGGGGTCGCTTCTGCCAACGCGTAAATGCAGCTTTGCACAGCAAGCCTCTCGGTTCAGCGTACCAAGCTGAGGCGCATACAACGATTGTTTGTGTTGGGCCCTCTTTTAGGTTTACTTCGCCTAGGGTTATAACCTCGTGCAGTTTTGACCACCTGCATGCCTTGGTACGTCTTAAATGCGAAGCATTTCTTAGCGAACCAGGCACTTTAGGTGTTTCTATCCACGTGTCTATCTATCTAGCCGCCTACGTCTGGGCGCTCTCCTGGTCGTCTCCATAGGTTGTAATATACCAAAATTTGCATAGCATAGCATGAGTGTATGACGAGCACGATTCACTGGTGATAACATGACTAACGCAAAAAAAAATTGGCAGATCCCACGTACCGTGGGAATCGATGTTATGCGAAGCATGCGCGAGATGGTGAATGTGGCGTAATTTTTCACATGACGCTAGAGAAATATGGAAGTGGTATACACACACTCAAATGTTGAAGATTCGCATATCTATTATATAAACAATTGTTTACAGTTGTGTAGCATTGGCAAGAGACACATGGGTGTTACCAATACCAGACGCGGTAAGCTGATATGAAGTGCTTATATTTATCAATACTGGATAGAGCGAATCCGAACAGGACAAAGAAGGAACACAGACCTGCAGGACAGGCGTAAGTCGCAACTAAGCTTCGTTCAAGATAGTTTCCCTAGATATATACACAGCCGAATGGCACGCGCGGGCGCACTGCACGTACGATTCAGTCACAGTTACCGTTGTAATGTTTATACTTGTCCGTTATGACGGACAACGCACGCACGTTTCACGAACCCGTGTGTATGTGTAGAAGGAGTTCTGGACAGTTCTCGAAGAAGGTCATCATCACCGTGATCAGTGAGCACCAGCAGCTGGACCGGACTTGTTAACCGGATCCGTTCGTGATCGCGGTTACGAGGGGTCTAAGTGTAGTGAAGTGCCATGTATAGTAGAGCTGGTGGAAATCCTGGATGCCTCTTACGATGAAATGATCTATGATGCCTCTTGTCGTGGACGTGGCAGCGAGGTCTTTTGATGCCCTCGCCACATCCAATCCGTCTTTCACGTAATATAAGGACCAGACATTTCGGGTCTTGATAAATCAATGTTCAAGACACCGGTAATGATGAGAGGCCTGGCTCTCTAAGCAGATTTATTGTAGGAAGCATTGACGCCAGTTTTTGCGTAATCCACGGGGTCCACGTTGCGGACCATGTGGACGAGTGGATGGTACTTGAGCATCTTCTATGGGTGTTTTGTCTTCAGTTTCCTCACTTTCCTTGCGTTCGCCGCGGTGGTGTAGCGGTTAAGGTGCTCGGCTGCTGACCCGAAAGTCGCGGGTTCGATCCCGGCCGCTGCGGTCGCATTTGGATAGAGGCAAAATGCTAGATGCCCGTGTTCTGCGCGTTCTCGTTACACGTTAAAGAATACCCAATGGTCCAAATTTCCGGGGCCATTCGCTACGGCGTCTCTCATATCATATCGTGGTTTTCGGACGTAACACGCCAACAATTATTATTATTATCACTTTCCTTGCGTGTCAATGTGTGTGTTCGCGGTTACTGTGTTGGTTGAGACTCGGTGTCACCTGTGGCACATACCCGCATAACATTAGCTCTGGTTTACGGGTATGTGCCACACGTCACTGAGAGGAAGGGTTTCATGACGTACACGACGGGTATTTTGCGTTATTCATGTTATGGCCAGTGAATCGTGTTCGTCATACACTGATCCCCTACTAGGCCAATTTTGGTATATTACAACTTATGGAGACGATCAGGAGAGCGCCCAGACGTAGGCGGCTAGATACATAGATAGATAGATATTTAGATACGTAGATAAAAACGGCCAAAGTGCTTGAGGTTCGCTAAGAAATGCTTCGCATTTAATACCTGTCGCGTACATCATGAAACCCTTTCCCTCAGTCAGCGTGGCACATGCCCGCATACCAGAGTTCATGTAATGAGGGTATCTGCCACATGTGATAACAGAGCCTCAGGCAGGCAGGCAGGCAAAGAACATTACTATGCGGAGGCGGCGCTCGACCCCCCTTAGTCTCAATCAGCGCAGTAACCGCGAACGTACACATTGACACGGAAGAAAAGTGATAATAATAGTAACTGTTGGGGTTTTACGCCCCAAAACCACGATATGATTACGAGAGACGCCACAATGAAGGGCTCCGGAAATGTTGACCATCTGGTATCCCTTAACGTGCACTTACATCGCACAGTGAGCGTGCCTATAGCATTTCACCTGCATCGAAAAGGCCTGTATCGAGGCCGGGATCGAACCCGCGACCTTCGGGTCAGCAGCCCAGCACCGTACCCACTACACCACAGCGGCTGACGCAAGGAAAGTTTGAGAGCTGAAGACAGAGCACTCCTGGAAGACGCTGGGCTACCATCCACTCGTCCACGTGGTCCACAACGTCGACCACGTGGATTGCGCAAAAACCGGGGTCAATGCTTCCTACAATAACTCTGCCGAGAGGACCATGTCCCTCACGATTACCGGTGACTTCAGCATTCACTTATCAAAACCCAATAGCGCCTGGTTCTTAGACGGCTTGGATGTGGACAGGGCATCACAAGACCTCGGTGCCACATCCAGGACAGAATACATCCTAGATCATTTCTTCGTAAAAGCCATCTGCGGCGTCTACCAGCTCTACTATACCTTGCACTTCACTACACTTCGACCGTTCGTAGTAGCGATCAGGAACGGATCCAATAACAAGTCCTAGCCAGCTGCTGGTGCTCAGTGATCACGGTGATGATGATCTTATTCAAGAATTGCCAAGGACCCCTTCCACACTTGCACACGGGTTCGTGAAAAGGGCGTGCGTTCTCCGTCATAATGGATAAGTATAAGCATAACAACTGTAACACAACTCTAACAACTGTCACTGTGACTGTAACATGATGCAGTGCGCGTGCCACTCGGCTGTGTAGTCTAGGGAAACTTTTCATAATAAAGCTAAGTTGCGAGTAGCGTCTGTCCTGTGCATCTGTGTTCATTGTCCTATTCGAATTCGCGCTATCCAGTATTAAAAAATATAAGCACTACATATCAGTTTACTGCGTTTGGTGTTGGTAACAACTATGTTGCTGCTGGCACCGTTGAACAACTGTAAACAGCTGGTTATTTAATACATGTGGGACTCTTCAAAACATGTGTGTACGTATACCATTTGTACATTTCTATAGCGTAATTCCGTAACGTTTCGCTCAATGTGAAAAATTGCGACAGAGTCACCTTCCTGCGCATGCTTCGCACAACATCGATTCAAACGGTACGTGGGATCTGCTGAATTTTCTTATTAAATAAATTTTATCATTCGGTTTGTGATCTACTACTTACTTTATAAAGTAACGGAAAAGTAACGACGGTACTTTTTCACAATAACTGTAACAGGTTACTTTCGGAAACTCTGTAACTGTAACTGTAACAGAGTTACTTTTTTAGCTTAAGTAACTGTAACTGTAAGACTGTTACCTTTTACTGGTAACGTGCCTATGGCTTGTTCTTTAGTATACTCGGTTATTCATTGCTGTTAATTAAAGGGACCCTGAAACGGTTTTTTGAAGTTTTGTCAGCGTTTAGGCAGGGGCATCCCCAAATCATTCGCACCAGAAATTAAGCGACGCACTGTCTACCAAGGCCGCTACGGAATTTATATCTATACCCTCCTCCTCATCACTGCCTTGCACCCTCAACTCACAGACACCCTGACATCGCCGGCGATCGCAGCGCTCTCATGAGCGCACTCGACGGTTTGAGCTTCGCCCAGTCATGGCCTCAGATATCGTGCGCCGACGCGCAACCTCGGAGGCCCAACAAAGACGAAGCTCGCGGAGTGGTTGATATCTGCTCCGACAGGTGCCGCCACATTACCAGCAGATCTTATTTTATTCTTCTATACGGCGACAATCTGCATGCGGACAAACAAAAATAATTCGAGAACGATCACCGATAAGCGTAAACGCGGGCAATGTGGTTGTGTCTTCAGGGGTGAAGTTACAGCCACAAAAACGTGGATCGTGGCGTTGAACGGATAGCGAGAGCGCGACGCTCATTGCAGCGACGAGCTGAAGGGATTCCGTTCGCCAGATGCCTCACGAACATTGCACGATGTCGCAGCTTTACAAGTCACCAATTGCTAGAAATTGCTAGATACGTTGTACACAACACGGCTAGGGAAATTATTTATGTCCAAGAAAAGAAACCTCGAGATAAACACTGTCGCTCAGCTCACGTCAACACGGAGTACGTTGTAACACAGGCAGACGACGCTCGCTGCCCACAGGAGGTTCAGTGACGTGTACTGGACATAACCAATCAGATGAGCCGCCTGCATGACGTCGCGCTTCCAATACGACGCGCACTGGAAGTGGGCGGTTTGAAAACGCGTTTGGCTGAGCCGCTGTGATCGGTGGCGATTCGCAGCTTCAAAGCCTTGTAATAAATTACACAGTTTACGCAGAGAGCTTAAATCGGTCTGTAAATGATCCTTAGGACTTGCTCTACCGGCTCAATGTGTTCGTACAAAATCGTCAAAACCGTTTCAGGGTCCCTTTAATATGGGGATTGACTTCTAAAACAAACACAGAAAGCAACTAGAGAAGGTAAGCGTATAATCGAAGGTGCTCCACTCTTTCACCAGCACAGCATATTAACGTTTGAGAATATCTTATATAAACAGAAAGCGGAAATTGTATATCATAAATTGAAATCTAACATGCTTGCATTTCACAATGCTTATTCTCGAGGTCAACATACATAGAGGTTTAGGCGCATAACACACTGCAGTGCAGGAATACGCACAAACTAAAGCTGGCGCATATGACCCCTCAACTGATCAATGCACGTCCCACAATTACCATTATAGTGCAAGAGAGCCACTCAGTAACTGCGTTTCAAAAGAAAATACACACATACATGCACTATAATGCTTCAAAAATAAATTTTTTCATGCCAGTGTCGCTCATGTTGTCGCTAAAATTGACGATATGAATACTTGTCCCAATTTTCTTAAGTGAATTAACACAGCAAGCTGGCCGAATGGTAAGTTAACATGTTCGGGTAAGCTGGCAGCACTCGCACTGTCCGTCGTCTGTGCCGTTCATTAAGTGAATAGTAATTGCAGGGTTAGGTATTCGATAAGTCTTGTATTTGCGCATATTCCTTGTTTCGTGTGTTTGAAAAAGTGTTATAATGCACGATTGTGATAAACTGAGTCTTGCAGGCAGGTCTCAAAGTAATAATGTTCTGCTGGCCATGTTTTGTTTATTGTAATAATAATTTGTTTAACTATAGCTGCTTCTTTGATGCTATTACTGTAAATTTTGTGCACATTAATTACGGCCTTTTGTGCGGTTTAACGAATGGGACGTGTTACGGCACTTTGTCAGGCATTAATGTGCCTTTCTGCCAACCATGCCCAATACCCTACATGTATCATTAATGTACTGTATACACTGTAACTGACTGACTGAATAAACTTTCTTCTCCTATAAAACGCTGGATCTTGTCCCTGCATCCCGGTTCAATTAAGTGACTTGACAACGCGTGGTGATGCACACGCGGCAGCATGGCATGGCGAGTCAACGATGCGTGGCGGCGATAGTTAGGACACTGCAACTCTCAATTAATGGCGCCGCATGCCGAACGGTAAATAAGTGGACGTGTACCATGTGTGTCAGTGATTTAAACGTGGAAATAATGCGTGAGCAAGCGTATGCACTCGTTCGCCCTTCAGCGTGCAGGCGGCATCTACGTCTTTTAGCAAACACTTCGTCGAGAGTAACGCTCAGGGCTGTGTTCGTCCTCGGTTGGCTGGATATTTTCAATCACGCAAAACGTGCCCACGGCTCATGGGGCGCCCTTGCATTGGGCAAGCAACGCACCACACGAGCTGTGCCAAAGAGCGAGGCATCCGGATGACCGCTACACTCATGGAGAGAATCCAAAAAGCGCTGGACAATGTGCACTTTGCTCGGAAGTCACGTCTGTGGATCCTTGTAAGAGTTGGGTGGGGACCTCTTCAGCCATAACGGTTGGGGTGCGCCCACTTAATGACTGCCGCGCTTTCAGCCCGCCCCATAGCCTCAGTTTGCTGGGCCTCGTAAATAAGGAATTAATACGCTTCCGCTCCTGGCGCCTTTTATTTGCGTTTTCTCTGCATTATTGTTTTGCTCTCAGCAGAGTATATTGACTGGCTGCGTTTTTCTCTCATTGGTTTCTTTATCTGCTGGCACCGTTGTTTCTACACGTTTGTTGCGTTTCAAGGCTGTGTCATTTGCGCTGCCTGTTGACGCTTCAAATCTTCACTAAATTCGTTTCTTTGCATCGAATTGCTCTTCTTAAGCAACGAGCCGCCTTTATTCAGCTCCACTGGTGCGAGCTGTGCAAAAACTGGGTTTGCTATTTAAATGTCACCGTTAATCCCCACAATGTGAGTGCTACTTCCTGGCTGTCTGAGTGAGCTCCTTTGTTAACCATAGATTTCTGAGTAGTGCTATTGCCTGCAGCCCCTACAGCATTGGATTTGCCAGGAGTCCTGTGGAATAAATCAATCGCTTCATTTTTCTGCATTTCTTTCAGTCTTCTAAGCAAATTCTGGTCAGAGGGAAAGCAGTACACGTTAAAACGTACGCTGTATAACGACCGCTGCACCGCTGTGAGTTTATTAAGGTGATCAAGGTGTCAGTTTATCACGGCCTTAAACGGACCCTGAACGCTTTTTTTGCCATTTTTTCACGTTTAGCCTACGTCATCATCAAATAATTCACATTATAAATTAAGCGACCCACCTTGTATCAGGAAAACATTAATACAGAGCGCTATTTATACTTTTTTTACAGTGGAAGCTGGTGTGAGATCAAAACATTTGATTTTCGTGGCGTATGCACGTTGTCCACCGCCGCCGGTTTCTGTCGCAGCTACCGAGCACATTAAAAAAATACCCGGGTTCGGCGCGGATTCGAACCAGGCGTCCTGCGTGGCCAGCATGTGCTTCACCACAGAGCCAGGCCAGTTTTTTTGTTATTTATTACTGTTTTTTTATTGAAATGATGAATAGGAGAGGTTGGTGCCATTATAATGGCACCGGCTACTCCTTCTCGCTTAGTTGACAAATTATGTAGTACAAAATCAAAATGCTATACAGTCAAACATAAGATGCAGTGCAATGGAACACCAATTGAAGTTCAAATAGGTAAAATAAGCAGTTCATTAGTACACAAGTAATGGCGCACTAGTTCAAATAGATAAAATGAGTTCACATGTAGACGCCCAAACTCAAATATTCTCTATGGCTTGACACACACCGGAAAACACACTAAGACAAGTAATTACACATAACATAAAACGCACAATCACAACGCTATATATTTGCTTTCAGAATGAAGAGGAAGGCAATAACATCGTGTACGTTAATATTTCCATAAAATATTTGAATCTTCAAGAAACTTCTTGAAGGCGACAAGCGCTCTTTTCGGAAGGCCCGCGGTTGGCCATAGACCTAGTATTTTCTTGACAGTGAATGGTCTTCTATCTGAAAGCAACAAACTTGTTCGTAACACCTTTCGTGATGGATCATATTTTTCTCACTCGAGGGGTAGATGATGTACATCTTCCTCGGGATGGCCGCAAGGGAACTCAGGACTCAGGACTAGACGCACGCTTAATTCTGTGTAGGAAGTGTCCTGTAAATGCTGTACCAAGCCGAAGGCGGTGACCTAATGTTTCGAATTTCCTATTTTCGCTCAAATCCAATGGAATGGAGTGTTTTATGCAAGGGTCTTAATTATTCAATACAAGTCCGAACTTTTAGACTGTTGATTGAACCATTTGTCTTTGGTGAGATCACAGGATATGTGTCTCAGGAGGAGGCAGATTTCATTGCGCGAAAAAGGAAGATTAATTGTCTCGGTGTTACTGTGAGCCCGATTTGAAGCTGCGTCCGCTGCAGTGTTTCCTGGAATGGTGCAGTGACCTGGTATCCATTTAAATGCAATCATGTGGTTCATTGCACTTGCTTTTACGTGTCCTTTTAGTCTCATGAATTAGCAAAGTTTAGAAATTTTTTTCTGTTGCTATGTAGCGGCGCGAGAGCGGCCTGCGAATCGCTAAAAATGACTCATTTTTGTGACTTTTTTACTGATGTTATAAACCAGAACGCGGATGGAATTCCGAAGAGTTCTGCAACAGTAGAACACGTCACTCGAGATATTTTAAATGTTTGCTCTATCGCCAAATGCGCAATGACAAAAGCTGCAGAGGAGGAATTTGTACGATAAGAACACGTGAATATACTGCAGATTTGGGTTATAAATTTGGAATGGTGCCAGCTTCTGTGCGACTATAATGAACATGTCCCTTTTAGGTATTATCCCCTCGACCAATAACTTAATTTTGGTCTTGGCAGAATCCAAGAAAGGCAATTAATATCAACTGTGCTTAATTCATGGCTCGGTAATAATTCTCTATGTTCTTGAACACTGCTGTGTAGTTTACATTTATTTCTTTCAAAAAGTGCAAGGTTCAATGGACGCTTTTCGTGCTGACTTAAAATTCGGTAAACATGGCGACAAGTCTCGACCGTTCGTATTGCGGAAAATTGCGGACGATGAGCTTGAGCGATTACAAGAGAAATCGAGGTTGCCAGTAACCTCTGAAGACGCTCCTCGGCAGACTGCCACAGCCCCTGTAGTATCAGCAGTCTTTTGCTTATGCACTTGCAATAGTGAAGAGGCCCCACCATAGTGTGCCAGCGAGCCGGCGAAATACGTTTATAATTGTGTTGACGTGCTTTTCTAGTGCGCGGACGCGCGACGTCCACGACAGCTAACGCCAAGACAGGGATAAGGACAGGGATAAAGGCAACAAATTTATGTTGTTTTACGAACATCAACGTTTGTCCTTCCAGTATAACTTTGAAATGATTCATTTGTCCTCTAGAGAAAAGTCACACAGCATTCTTCGCGTATGAGACCCACACCCCTTTCCTTCAAAATATTGTTGATAATGTGAAAACCATGCTGCAGAACTGTTTGATATGCGTGTATATTTGATCCTGAGACCCATATGCAGATGTTATTTTTCGTAGAGTCTATACCGCAATCCAGGTCGTAACTTTCGCGGTAACGCCGCCATTACACAATTGAAGATGAGTGGACTTAGAACACTCCCTTGTGGAACGCCCTGTGTGACTGGCCTTAGACACATTATCTACAACCACAAACACTGCAATAAGTAAAACAAGCAACAAAGGCTAACATTAGATTAACACCATTTCGTCATAAACAAAGTGCATCCGTCACGCTGGCGGGATGGTTGATCCCAAAGTCTTTTAATACAGCCAGAGCTTCGACCCTTTCATGCGAATGTCGATTATGAGTGACGTGAGGTTGAGGAGGAGGCGCAGGGTATAGCATGGCATAGCTGTGTATGGTGTAGTATAGCAAAGAGGTGGAACAGGGAAGAGGGGAGGAGGAAAGAAGGAGGGATCCGCCATGGACGCCCAGCAGGCTGCACCCTTGCAACTCCGGCGCTTGCTTGCCCGTGAACGCCAGCGTCGCCGAAGGGCAGGCGAATTCCGCACTTCCTATAGCTTTTACGTTGTGTGCAACTTCATACATTTTTTATTCATGCGTGAATGCATGACTCGGTGCATGACATGGTCTGCCACTGTTATGATCGCTGTCTATTTGGGGATTTGAATGAAGCCTTCATTAGCGATGCAAATCAATGGCCCTCTCATATCCGGTACGTTTGTCGAAGCCTCTTTTTTCCTTTGTTTACCCAACTGTCCTTGCGATTTTCATACGCATGAGCACTGAGCTTAGATAATAAAAGTTCGTAACCCTCTCGTATTATTTAAGCGGTGGAATCGAAATGCCGAGCTCTTGACGTGCGCACGTTGCAACGACTTCATCACGTGAAACTTGCGATGCGGAAAAAGGAGACTCAATCTGGTGGTTGCATTTCCGACAGATCAAGTGTGAAAACACTGACCTCAATCGAGAGTTCTCGAATGGTGTGCCAGCATGGCTCCAGTGTTCATTGTTAGTCGAGCCCCAGTGAGACTAATGAGACTATCAAGCCCAGTCTGAAGTACAAGGAAGGCACCAGGTTCAATATTGTACTTTGTGAATGTTGTAAAAAAAGAACATGACTTGACGATAGAAAATCAGCGCAAGAAGCACAAAACAATTTTTCTCCCGAACTTTTTTCGCCCTAAAACATCTTTGAAACCTAAGTTTGTCCACACATGGAACATAACCAAGCGCTTTGTAGGATTTTAATTTACATGATGATGAGGGAAAGTGAACTGTAATTTTCGTCTACTCACTCAGTATATGTTCACGAAGAACTGTACTTTATTACGAAGTCAGGGGTCCGTGCGGCCACCGAGACTTCAGAGCTGGTGCTGTGCTTTGTGACAGCCGCAACGAGTGCTCCGCAAGGGCAAGGAAATGAGCATCGTGTTCGGTAGTTTGCACGCCGATGATCAGATGTAAAGATGAGCGAGCCTGTCTTGTTTCTTCTACTGAGGATCCAGGGCCTTGCACAGATTGGGCACTTGTGCATGTTTGGCCCCGGATCGCGAAGCACTTGTTGATTTAATCGACAAATAGCAGCGACTAATTGCAGCCATATATCATTGAGCCGTCTCCGTAGATTTCAAACCACTACAGCGTGGTTTCCTTCAGGTATAGGGCAGGATTGTTCAGCTTGCTGCTGAACCAATTGTCTCTTTCGGTAAAAGCTGAGCCATCCATCTATGTCTGCCCCAGTTTTCACGGCGAAGTTTGGTGACTCAAAGAAGCACTGTCACGAGATGCTGGACGAAGCTGGAGAGGTTCCCGGGCTGCAGGTAAAGCAGCGACATTTGGTAAAGCCCGAAGGACTTTGCTTACGGCTCGTCGGCGCTGCCCAAAGGCACATGGTGTCCACCGCTCTGGCAGAGCATTCCAGAAAAAGAGGACACAATATTGATTGGCAATCGGCTTCTGTCGTCGAAAAGCAGAAAAAAATGAAACGCATCTCCACGAAGTGGATGATGACGAGTGGGCGAATCTAGGTCCTAAGGTCCATAATGTCTACGTTGTAGTTGCCGACTAGCATAAAGGGTTTGTGCTTGCAGGAGTTTTATAATAATCTGTCACAATTATGATTGATACTAGTGTACTGTTCAACTTTTTCGTGTCTCACATATCTTAACCGATCGTTGCCCTATTTAATGTATATTGAGCGACAGAAAGGGACATAAAGAGTCGACTACAAAGCTCGGTCCTGAGGTCCATAACGTGTACGTTGAAGTCGCCGACTAGTATAAAGGGTTTGTGTTTGTAAGTGTTTTATCTTGCTTTGTCGCAATTATGATTGTTTTTTGTTTAGTCTAAACCTTTTTTAATTCACATACACACATATGCTTCGACTATAGCAATGGTTTTCTGACAACCGTGACAGCGGACAGTGAGCGTCGACGACAAAGCTAGGTCCGACTAGTATAAAGGGTTTGTGCTTCTATGTGTTTTATGCTGTTATGTCACAATTATGATTGATATAAGTCTATTCTTAAACATTTTTAGGGGATTTTACACGGTGGTGTGCCGTGAGCACGGACGCCACAAACGGAAAAGCCTATACCCTAAGGTGCTTAGCCGCTAAAACATTTTCATGTCTCCCTGTTCCTTGAATTTAGTTGCATTAAATCCTCAGCGCTTACAGTGAACCGGACACTAGAACACATCCCTCCATAGAGTTTTCCTATATTTACTAGAGGGAACTCTGGCGCTGCGATCGTTCAGCCACTATGGGAATGATACACGTATTTGCCTAATATTCGTGCTTGCGGCTTCGAACGCACTTGTGGCTTGGTTTATTGTTGTGTTTTGGCGTTCGTTTCGGATAAAAGAATAGATCGTTGTGAACTTCGTGACCCGATTTGAAGTGCTGAGCCTAAAAGGTCAAGGTGGTGAAGTGGAACTGCTGAACGTGTGCTGAACTTGGTCTTGCGACAAAGCGGCTGCAGGCGACACAGAGCCAAACGGAGCTGAAAAAACGAAGCTCAGACAAATCCGTGTACTATCCATCATTCCCATGCTGGCTGAAGCGCCACGCGTTGCAGCTCCCATGGACACTAGCGCCAGAGTTCCCCCTGGCATAAATAATGTAAGAAACTGCTACGCCTCCCCTCAGTAACGCGCATATCATGAAGATCACCATGCTCCTCGTTCTTTGTACCCAAGGCATCCGTTCTGGGCTCCGAAACGTCAAGAATTTCGTTGTGTCGGTTGGCGATTGTACGTTTTCTTGATCCATGTGCCGTTTTCACCTGACAAGCTTTAGTGATACCCTCGATTTTGTGGAGATGAAAATTCTTGTACATGGGTTGTCGCCGGAGCCAACGTTTCGACAAGAGGTCTTGTCTTTGTCAAGGCAGCAGCGGCCTATACCTTAGCGCGTGAATGTGCACTCAACCCCAAGTTAAAGGGGTCATGAACCACTTTTCCAAGTAATGATCTAATGACCTCAGTATCGAAGTGTACTGCCTCCCGAATCGATTTCCGCAAAAAATTCTCGAATCCGTCAAGAATCAGCGGAGTTACGGGGGTTTGGCGCACGCTCCCAGCGCTTTCTCACTTTTCTCGTGCTGACGAGCGCACTGGAAGCTAGACAGGGAGGGATGGCATGGGGGAAAGAAGTTACGTCAGCACGCGTCATGAAACGCGATCGCTCTCCCGCTGTGATTCGCTTGAGCGAGTGCGGCTACTGTGTACTGAGGAGTGCGGCGCCGGCAAGTGGCGGCACCCCGCGGCAAGAAGCGCATCTGATCCGAACGCCGCTCTCGATTTACGTCGGCTATCGGCCAATAAGCATGCTATGTCTCTTGCGACGTAAACTGACAGATCCGCGACGTAAACGGACAGAGGCCCTTCCCACCGACGAGAGTGAGAACCGGCCTCTGTTTGAAAAGAGGGTGCCCGGGGAAACGGCAACTTCGCGCTCCGCTTGTGGCCATTACGCGGCGCGCACGACTGTAATATTTGGCAGAGCAGTTCATAGCCGTGTCAGCTTTCCGCAGGATGTGTTTTTTCAACCAGCCCAAGGGGTGCTTCATGACCCCTTTAACGAGGAGGAGAAGGCAGAAAGGGGGGTTGGGGATAACATAATCTAGCGTGGGCAATAGAAAAGAGGGAGCACATCAGTAAACGAAACAAGAAGCAGGAAGGAGGGAGGGGAGTGGTCAACGTCATAAAGGCACTTTAAAAGGATATGGACTGAGCTGGTTGGCATGGCTTAATCCACTGTCTCGTTTGCTTGCGCTGTTTCCGTAACGAAGTCGAAACGGTAGAACAGGGTAGCGTATTTTGCTGAATCAGGGTTGTCAAACTATTATTAGTGTGCTGTGTGAATGAAGATGTACTTTATTGTGACCTCCCTCCCTTTTCAATAGCACGTCTATGTTCACGAAGCATACACATGTATGCGCTAACGTCGGCAGTTGCCGCCTTGAAGACGCTGGACACCTACGTTCAAGAATCCTCTTCAAGCTTTCATCTTTCCCTGCCTCGTTTGGACCTCGGTTTCATTGTGTTATCGGGTGCCTCTACCATATCGGGCGCCTGGTGAAAGAGCAGGGGACTCATCGCGGAATGCGTTGGTGTTGATCGCTTGTCTTTGCATGCCTTCCTTTTAAGCCAATTTTTTTATGAGTTTTTGATTTCGGCGGCGGCGACATCATTCGCGAAAATCTTGGAGAACATTTCTTTTTCGTAAATATTTCCTGGGAGAAGCGAGAAATTTACTGGAGAAGGGAAAAAAAAGTTATAAATGTTCTTTTTTTTTCTGCGAGGCAGGCTTTGGCACGTCGTTGTGCGACAGTGAAGAGAAAGGTTTTTTTCGATTCACGAAGCCATCCAATGCTGGCTTTAAACGCTCTAACCGGTATGTCTATGTCTGGTGCGATGTGGAGCGCTTTGACGTGCAGCCCCTCCATCGAAACAGCGCAGCCGTCGCTCAGCGTCTGTGTTACGTAGTGCAGAACTGAGCCGTCTATGTCCGGCAATATGCTGTACCGGCCTCGAAAAACGTACGTCTGCGCATTTGCTTTTCTCAGTGCACCTCCTCGGTAGCACCATCGTCGCACAAGTATTTAATCGATCCCTAACTTCCGGCCCACTGGTCGGGTGTTTCGAAAGAAAAAAGACAAGCTTCGGAGTTTTTGCAGCACACAGCGGATGACACTGCTAACCTTCTCAAAAATCGAGGGCATGGATGATACAGGGGTAAATTTTAGATATATTTTTTGGGGGGTATATTTTAACAAAGTTCTCCGTGAGGCTTTTACCCGGGTGCGGCCATTGCACCATATATACGGTACTCATGATTGTACGTGCATGCATGCAATTCATACATGCGACAGTTCTTCTGCACCTTAATAGCATGGATCCAGCCATACAGTTCACGACAGAGGAAGAAGTTAATGGTCGTCTGCCATTTTTGGACTTGCTCGTGAAACGCGACGGCAGTAGGTTGTCGTTCAGTGTCTTCAGGAAGGAAACTCACACTGGCAAGTACCTAAGTTTCAGCTCTGCGCACCCGATGTGTCAGAAGAAGTTGGTGGTCGCTTCACTTGTACGTAGGGCGGAGAAACTTTCCTCAACTCCGGAGAACCAAGCGGCCGAGCTAGCCACGATACGCCGTGACCTCTCATCTTCGGGCTACCCCAGTTCGCTCATTCAAGCTGTTAAAAAGAGCCTAGCTCATCCTACGCCAAATGACTCTCAACAACACTACGACAAGGGGAGGAGAAAAAGGATTCCTGTGCCGTACGTTCCCGGCATAAGCGAAGGTCTGTCCCGAATTCTTCGGGGGTATGAAGTCGACGTCGCTCACGTGCCTACGCGCAAGCTCAGACAAGCTGTGGGGACGGTGAAAGACAAGCTCGATAAGGAGAAGTTCCCGGGCGTCGTGTACAGAATTCCTTGCGCCGATTGTAATCAAGTCTACATCGGTGAAACAGGCGACTTTGGAAAAAGAATTGAACAGCACAGCTATGACGTGAAAACCAAGCACGTGGCAACTAACGCGCTAGCTGAGCACGCAGTGTCCACGAGCCATGACATCGACTGGGATAGCGCGAAGATAATAGGAAAAGAAAAGAACAAAACAGCTAGGCTTCATCTTGAATCCCTTCACATTCAGACGACCGATAACACGCTCAACCGCAACTCAGGCAATCTGCCCCCGATATACACTCGATGCCTACGTCACATCATCAAGCCCATATAACCCATGCCCTAAAAACTTTCATTCCTTGTGAACAAGGCCCCCGTAGCAGGGCCGAAACGTCAATTTTTGTGTTTGTTTCAACGATTGGTCGGTGCTTGCCATTCCCACCATGAATTTTCCCGACCAGACGGGTTTCCGTCGAACCCTGGACTTCATGCGACAGTACAAAAGAATTGGAACTGTAGACGCTCGTTTTTCTTTGTTAGACACAATATTACTGAGAACTAACAGACAATAATTTCCTTGTCATGTTAGTTCTCAGCATTACAAGCGATAGTTGACGGCATGTAATGAGATGACTGCTTCGATTTGCCTCGAAGCGAAACAATGCGGCGTATGCAGCTTCTCGCTGACTGCTTTGCATTACGTCGTTTCCCACAGTGTGTGGGATCTTCCGGGTTTTTCGTATTTCCAACAATCGATGCTCTCTCGAGCGTGTCAGTGATCACCCGTATCTCACATGGCAATCTGATCTTTTATCGATGTCACTTCACGTTGTCACTTTTCACTGTTCCTTTCAGTGTTCATTGCTTCACGCGTGACCGTTCCCGTTGCCTGCAGCAAGATAAGTGTCAACGCCCAATTTTCGGCATGGAGGAGGGAGCATTGCGCAATACGACTGAAATAAGAAAGAGGTCGGGCAGGCACACACCAAGCCAAGTGGTGCTCCAACGTAGGCGTTAAGAACACCAGCTTAGTGAAGGCGTCACTCACTGAGCGCTTTCCGTGGCCAGCGGCTGGCCCGACAACGTTACGTCCTAATTACCCGAGAGCTTTTTCATGTCGCACGATCCTTTCCCATCCCAGAGATGCTTCCGGAAAAGGAATCTCGGCTGGGCTGACGCTATCCAAAATCGTCTCCCTCGCTTTATCTGCCGCGGTAGCACAGCGGCTGAGGTGTTTCGCTGCAAAATTCGAGGACGCGGGTTTCGATGCGACTACCGTGGCCAGGATGCAAGAAAATCCGTACACCGAGATTTCGGTGCACGTAAAGCAATCGTTCAGTGCACGTTGAGGTGGTCAAAGTCCGAAGCCCACCACTGCGTCGTGCCTCGTAATCACTCTTTATTTGCACATTCAGCAGCGCAATAAGCGGCCGGAGTGGGTTAACAGGGAGAAATATACAGCGCAATATAACACAGCGATAAGCTTAAAAAAAAACAAATACAAACGACCATCGGAGAATATGTGTTATGGTCCTATATCTTCGGTGGGAGATAAGATACTTCGGGATGACGATGGTAGTGGCTTTCGCACGTAAAACACCACAATTTCAGATTTAGATTTCCCCTCCCTTCCCCGATGAAATGGAGTGAACTCACACTTGAGTCGACTAAAGCTCCGCAGAAAATAGTTCACTTAACTGAAAGTTCAGTATAATACGGAACAGCATAGGGTAAATCACACATAGAGTCCAAGTGCGAAATGTAATTTATGAAGTTATGTCCATCAATATGTACGAAGTGCGTAACAGCTGTGTTATTGCCTGTCTCATTTCGAAAAAAATAACCTGTAGTTTTCATTAGCGCCAGTGCTTTTTAAGCTAACAAGGCTGTCGAGAGAGTTTTTGTGCATTTCTTCTGGTACAACTGGTTGCTGAGACACCAAGTCTCGCAACTTTCTAAAGCATCATATGCAGGCTCGGCTAGAGATACAGGATTTGACTCTGCCTCTGTCAGAGCTGTAGAGCGCAAGACTTCGTTGAAGTTAGCTTTGAGAAATTAGCCCGGTTCCAGTGCGCAAGTGCGTTCAGCTGAAATATTCGCTCTTCATAAATTGTTTGCACTGAACAATGTTTGTGTGGAATACACAAGAAAGGGCCCAGTATTTCTTAAAAGTACGTCAGTCAGAAATGTTCATCAGTTCATAATTGAGAGTTTATTGCGTGTACTTTTTCGCATAAATAACTTGATTACTGAAGATAGGCAGTAACACGCTTAAAATATGTACACTGACTTCCCGATGAAATGCATGTTGACTGTGCTTCTGTGTAAGCACCGTAAAAGGATATGTGGGCGAAAAAGCTCGTTTTTTTCATTCGTAGCCTAAATATCTTTAAAAAAAAGCACGATGCGCAGTGATGGTAAGTCCTTGCACTGTAAGTGTTACTAATTAACTGGCACCTTCTAATGTGATATAGATCAATCTCACCGCAGTAATGAAAGCAGCTTAGCCGATGACGAAACACTACCGTCTGGTGGAGTGCACTCACGTGACATTTTTTGCGAGCTGTCTTTGCGAGCCGGAAAAATGAGCACGTAATTAGACCGTTGTTGTCTAATGGGGGATGAAATGGAATGCAACAGAAATTGGGGGCCTCTATCTCCTGTACACACAAGTAAACTGCGCTTCAGTTGATGCACACAACAAACATTTTCCCGCGGAGGAAGTGCAATGAGGTAAAATCTTACAACGAAATCAAACTGGGAGCCTCGTGCAGATAGCATATATGACAACGTTGTAATTGAGAACAACACTTGCGAACACACCTCCTCGCTGTGGTTTTACGCGCAGAATCCCGATATGAGGCACGCCGTAACGGGGATCTTCGGGTCAATGTCGAGCACCTTTAAAGTGCGCGTAAGCACACGAGTGTTCTTCACATTTCGTGAATCGAAGCCTGGCAGCGAGACAGCTTACCTGCTGAGCTACCGCGGCGGGTCACACACCTCGCAGTGTTAAGTGAAATGCGCAGATAACTCTGGTCGGGCCAACTTTAGAGTATGCTGACATAATTTGGAGCCCGCGCCAGAAGTATTTAAACCGAAAAGCTAGAACGCACGCAAAATGTGGCATAGCGCTTCATTTATTCGCAATATTCGCTTTGAGCAAAGATTGCGAGCCTGCGCCTGGAAGCTAACATTCGGCTTGTAGCTCAAAGGTTTCTATAGAATAAAATTTCTATACTTTACGGCTCTTATGGAACACCACAAGCAACATACATTCAAGCGCCATTTAGACGTTCAAGCCAAATGAATCATAATGTGCGCCAATATGTCAATGCCATCGTAACGCTCACAACCGCCCTGTATTTCCGCGCGTCATTTCCCGCTGGAAGATGACACCCATTGGTGTTGGAAACTGCTCGTCTGTCAATGTACATTATTCAAAACTTGGATTGAGAACGTTAAATAGGGTTCTCGGTGTTATTTGTATTTTATGCGCAGCCCCTTCAGGTTGCATAATTATCCTGGACGTAGTTTTTCCAGTCACTCATTCAAGCAGAATATGTGTGTCTCGCAATTTTGGTTTATTGTTGGCGTGCTCGTGTTCCTTGCTTGGGAAGAGTGGTGTCATTTTTAACCTGTATTAGGTGAAGTGCATACTTGTGCATGGGCTCGAGGAGGGCTTGCAATATTGTAAGATAAAGAAATAAAAAAATTTAAAAAATAAATAACTAAACAAATAAATAAACTGCTGTTAGACGGGCCATAAAATGCCTACAAAATGGATCTTTCACCCTCTCATATTCAGAGCATTACTTCACCAGTTAGACGATGAACTATAACTGCCTATATAATTAAACTTCATTAACTAAAAATGTTAATGTCGGCTCCTGCGCTGCACTGGGAAGTCGGCGCACTAGGTCTTTACAAAGGGACCGACAACTGGTCAGAACGGGTGATTAGATCCTGGTGGAAATGAAAAGGCCGTGAATTATAGTGGCAGATTCCAGAATACTTTTTGCGATCTGAGTAGGATTTATATTTTTAAATCACGTTTAAAAGTAACAAAAACCGGTATGCCGCGCAGCCTAGCGCGAGCGCCATGAACCCAGAGGTATGCAGTCTTAAGCACTTTGTCTTACGTAGTCTAATGCTTTTACACGCACCAGAACGAGGGCTGAAAATTTGAATATGTATGTTATTGCCAATTCCCGTTTGTTTCTAAGGTAAAAGAAGTAAAGCATGAGATGTGGCGCTGCTCTCGTGGCTTCCAGGGAAACGGAGGCTGCGGCGCATGCGCGAGGCGTCCGGCGGCGTTTCCCGCGTAGCTCGACTCTCGTCTGCTCTCGTCGTATCGGACTTTTGAAGAGTAGCACGCGAGTTTGCGCTGCTGCTCGCAGAATGCCAACGACTTGCTGTTCTGTGGAGGATTGCTACCACTTCACGAACAGCACTGCTGGTTTATCCTACCACTTGTTTCGTCTTCGAAGGCTTAGCTTGGCTTGGCTTGTCTAAAATGTGATAAAGCGACCTGTGTACGGCCAAGGTACTTCTATAAGAAGCCCCAGAAAAACGCTATAACTACTGTAAAATAATTTAATAGGCTAGAAAGCAGTAGTCGCGGCAACGCAGGCTTTGCAAACGTAACATTGCCTTTTCGTACTTAGGGCATAACTTTTCACCACTGCTGGCATATAATCGCTATTGCGCTCACCTCTCACTGTTTGCAGCATGTGATATTAAGACTCCATAATCGCTGCAGATCGAAAAACTCTGATTACAAATGTTTTACGGCCTTCCCCGCGTTACCACTCCGTGATTAGAAGCTCTGACCGGTATGCTTACCATTGCACTCAAGAAAACGGGTACCACAAAAGTTGGTTGTCGGTCCCTTTACGGTGACGTAATTTTTCGTTTATTGAATAAAAGTCTCCGGGTATGAAAGCTGGCACAGCTGGTATAAGAATGTAGAAGGCAAAAAATACTGTTACGTTCGAGTACTGAATCATGGCCTCCGAGATTAGCCGGCGGCGCAACGGCGCGCCGCCGGCTAATCTCGGAGGCCATGACTGAATATATATGCTACAATATATCGTCACGTGCTGCGCAGTAGGGGTGCGCGCGTCCCCTACAAAAGCGCGTCTAGTTGGCGGCAGACTGGCGGGGCGCGCGCATGTTGGATGGCCGGCACGGCGAAAGCTGAATGGCATATGTGTGGCGGCCGTGAGGAGTTGTGATCTGGGCCGTTATTTCAACAATCAACGTCGACTTAATATTTGCCTTTAGTGTCCCTTTAAAAGATCCCTCAGGCCATCTCGCCCGCTGGGCACTTCGCCTGCAAGAATACGATATCCGCGTGCTGTACCGCAACGGACGCCAGCATGCTGACGCCGACGCCCTCTTGCGCTCCCCCATTGCCTGACGACAATGTCCACAGCTCAATGTCCCACCTTGCCATTTCTCCCATCAGCATTCACAGCATCGCTACCGCACAGCGCAAGGATCAATAGATCACCTCGCTGATGGACTTGCTCACTGATCCATCGGCAACGCCAACCCATCGCGCATTGCGTGAAGCCCACCATTTCGCCATTCGATACGACCTATTTCACCGACGCAATTAGAACGCCGGCGGCCGCCAGCGGCTACTAGTCATACCCCGCAGTCTGCGTTCTGAAATATGCGAGTCATTGCACTCTGATACTCAGTATCCAAAACTACCCTGGAGTGTTCAAACCTTACCACCGCACTCGACAACGGTACTTTTGTAGAAGGATGTACCGCTACGTGCAGAACTTCGTCCGCTCCAGCCTCGATTGTCAGCGCCCAAAAACTAAATGGCACCTGTCGTCAGAAGGTCTGCAACATTTACTTTGCCCTAACCGACCGCTCGGGCGCGTTGGCATCAAATTGTATGGGCCACTTCCTTTGACGTCGGCTGCTAACAGTTGTGCGATCGTCGCTGTTGGCCATCTCATGCGACACAACGAAACTGCCGCCCTCCCAGCGGCTACAGCGCGCAAAGTTGCATCCTTCCTGCTACACCGATTCATGCTGCGTCATGGTCGAACCCAGGAGGTGCTCAGTGATCAAGGCCGTGTTTTCTTGTCGGAAGTCATCCAAGCCATTCTCAAAGAGTGGCATGTTGTTCCCCGCAAATCTACTGCTTACAAACCCGCAGACGAATAGCTCATCACCGAACATTTTAACCGTACGCTCAGCGACATGCTCACAATGTACGTCGCCGCCGATCACACAAACAGGGATTCCATTGTGCCCTTCATCACCTACGCCTACAATACCGCCCCTCCAGAGCACTACTGGTTTCTCACCCTTCTTCTTATTGTACGGCAGGCACCCGTCGCACACAATCCACACAATCCTTCCTTACAAGCCGGACTGATCTGAATTTGCACCTATTTATGCCACAGCCAGACTTGCTGAAGAGTGTCGTGAGCTTGCCAAGACCATTACTACGCATGGTCAAGAGCAGCAGAAGAGCATTCTGGGTGACACCGCCACTTCTGCGCCCACGTTCCTCCCTGGAGCACTCGTACGGTTCTCGGTCCCTACCACTGCAAGTGGCCTATCTTCACAACTACTGGCCAAATACGAAGGCCCCTACCGTGTCGTCGAACACACGTCCCCGGTTAGCTACCTGATCGAACGCATTGAACCATCTTCCGACATGCGCCATCAATGGCGCGAGATTGTCTGCGTGCAGCGCCTCAAGACCTACCATGACCCGCTCATAGTGACAAGCTGTGAGGTCACCGGGCGGCTCCGTTTTCGTACCCGGGGTAATTGTAGCGAAGCCTTGGGACTCTGTAATGGGTTGTCCTCTCTAGCGCTTTCCAGTGGGTCGTCCCCTTCGGCTTTTCTCCGCAGAGCACGCCCCTCGCGCTGCGAGTCTGCGCTCCGCCTTGGGTGACGCCGTATCGCATCGTCGCTTAGGGCCGTCAATACACACCTCTCTCTCTCTCTCTCTCTCTCTCTCTCTCTCTATATATATATATATATATATATATATATATATATATGTATATATATATATATATATATGTATATAATATGGGAAAAGCTCATAAGTTCGCGCATAGTTGGCCGCAACCTGGTTAATTCGGATGGTCCTTGGGTTGCGCCTAACGCCAAGCACCGCTGGACAACCCAAATGAGGCGGTGCAGTCCGCGTCGCTATCTTCACAGTTAGTGACCACGGTTTGGTCCACATGCGCATGCGACACTCAGCATCTTCGTTTTGGCTTGATTGCAATGCACGCGCAATGTCACAAAACATGGCGGAAGCTTTTGAAGATGAAGAGCAGCTGCGGTCCGCATTCTGGCTTAAAACTCGCTGCTACTTCACCATAGACGAACAATCCATTGCCTGCCATTTCACCAGCGGTCAAATGCGTGTGGTCGTGCTGAAGGAGGCTGTAATAGGGAGGGGCGCAAAGCACGTTTCGGGCTACACAGGAGTCCTGCGTCTGGGGTCGCATAGTGAGGTGGAATCGGCAGGATTAAGACTATGCCGTTTTAAAGACGACCGTCTTTCTTGGTTAAACGGAGGAAATTTGGTCTGTCCTGTCTGTCTGTCTGGGACACTGAATTACAGCACCCGGCCAAAGTTTAAGCACTTGCTGACGCAACAGCCATCTTGATACTGGTAGCTGCGTTCATACTGTGGAACTATTGTTGATAAAAAAGCAAATGTTCACGCATATCTAAGGCGCAAATCAATACGTAAAGTATTAGGTGGTGTGTTCCTTTACTAGAAAATACATAGGTAAATTCTAAAGAAACCTAGTGTCTCCTTCAGCTGCGCCGAAAATGTTGGTGTTTAGCGTACGCTGTGCATGTCAGCGTCCACCAGCAGGTCGCTGCGCTGAAACGACGCACGAAACGGCAGCGGCTGTTGGAGAAGACTATCATCTCTTCGACGACAGAAGACTATCATCTTTCCACATTTCCAGCGAAGCACGCAGATACGCGGCCAGTTTTAACACGAAAGTGTTTTATGCCGGGGTCCACCAAGACATCAGTGACGTATTTCCGTCACGGAAATGACGTCGAAAAAATGTACACGATCAGATAGCAAACAAAAAAAGTTTCGTCAACGGGCATCGAAACCACGACCTCTCGGTCCGCAACAACAGATGCCGGGCACGCAATCCACTGCGCCATGGTCACTTTATTTCCTTTAATGCATGGTAATAATGCCATCATATCTCGCCATAATTCAGACTCTAGAGGCTTTACAAACACGCCTTTTATATCTACCACTCTCCCGGTCAGCGGGGTGGTGTTGCCCTGTGGCAGCGGTAAAGTAATTCGTCATTACTGTGGCCTCCTCAATTAACTCCTGCAACGCGTTACACGTCCGTACTATTCGGCGGTGTTTTCAATAAAAGTTCAATCATCTTGGAGGCCATGGTTCAATTCTGTCAATGCCTTAACATACCGCGAGATGGCGATCTATCCCAAGCGTTGTTAGGTAAAGGCGTTGTGAAAGCGTCGGCCTCGCTCATTGCATCACGCTAATCCAAACCAAACATAGAGAGTTTTAGCAAGTTACGGAAATACGGTACGCAAGTACGGTAAGGTAGTACGGTAGCGTTCCTCCATTCTCGCTGGTTGTGCTTTTGCCGCTCTGCGTTCCAGTGACAATGCGTACTCAACGACAGGTGTCTCGTTAACAATGCGTAGGCTGACGGGCAACAATGAGGCGGGACGACCCCACAGTAATTTTTGAAAAGCTTTGTGGTGTTGGGGTGCCTTCACCGGCAAAAGGTCGACGACCTGGAAAGGAGAGCGGTACCGTCATATGCTAGCGCATTTGCGTACCGTATTTCCGTAACTAGCTAAAACTTCTAATAGCTCTGCAAGGCGCGCCTGCTTCACCTGGCTCGCCCCGAGAAAAATCCCGGCCGGGGGGCGGCACGACGCGCTTTGCGTTTCCCTCTACTCCGGCCGTGGTGTTCAATCACATTTTAAAGGGGTCATGAAGCACCCCGTGGGCTTGTTGAAAAAAACACATCCTGCGGAACGCTGACACGGCTATGAACTGCTCTGCAAAATATTACACTCGTGCGCGCCGCGTAAAGGCCACAAGCGGAGCGCGAAGTTGCCGTGTCCTCAGGCGCCGTCTTTTCAACAGAGGCCGGTTCTCACTCTCGTCGGTGGGCGGGGGCGTCTGCACGTTGACGTCGCGGATCTGCCAGTTTACGTCGCAAGAGATATAGCATGCTTATTGGCCGATAGCCGGATGAGATGCACTTCTGCCACGGCGTGCCGCCACTTGCCCGCGCCGCACTCCTTAGTGTGCTAAATTTACACGGTAGCCGCACTCGCGCATGCGAATCACAGCGGGAGAGCGGTCGCGTTTCATGACGCGCCGCTGACGTAACTCTTACCCCCGTGCCATCCTCCCTGTCTAGCTTCCAGTGCGCTCGTCGGCACGAGAAAAGAGACAAAGCGCTGAGAGCTTGCGCCAAACCCCCGTAACTCCTCTCATTCTTGACGGATTCGAGAAATTTTTGCGGCAATCGATTCGGGAGGCAGTAAACTCGATACTGAGGTCATTATATCATTACTTGGAAAAGGGTTCATGACCCCTTTAACATGCCGCGGGATGGCGACCAAGTTCTGCGTCCAATATGCGACGCTCTTCTGACTATCACACCTCGTTCTCTGATTACGCTTTCACCGTTAACTACTACAGCTACCACAAGGTTTTGTGTAATCATTTAACGTGGACGTTAGTCGTCGGGATGGAGGTGTACCACCAACACGGTGTAAGATATATACTCTTTAGGTGGGGACACTCCTCGGCTCACCGTTTCTAGAACCAGGTCAGTTCAGCAGCTCCGCTCGCGTGCCGCGGCACAGGCGGCCGACGCGTGAACTTACGGCGCTGCTGCTCCATTTTGCTTCACCTGCCGTGGCCCCCGGGATCAGATACGGCAACGCACCGTTGCTCTCAATGGCGCGTTGGCAAAGCTAATCGCGGAGGCGACGCACCTGCCGCAGCGATCTCAGACGCGCGAGTAGTAGCCGCTTGCGACGCGTTGCGCGTTTCTCTGTGCTCGCTTTCTCCGTACTCCGTGCGTGATTGTTTGCGAACGGTGTTCGTTTGGGAAGCAGTTCTTTCGATTTAGCACGTGTGAAAGGGACAAAGCTGAAGAATGTCATCTTGATGCGCGTGTTGCACGAGCGGCTCGGAAACGAACACTAGTGATCAGTTCTCCGAATCAGGCCAGGGACTTGCAAGAAATATCTTCTGAACGCCAATCTCACCAGAATCGTGAAGACCAACTTCGCTACAAGTCGCCTAACCGAGCTCAGGGAATAAAATCAGGTACCTTGATCAACCATAGTTCGCACTGTACGCTTTTCTCAAGAAATCAGGATTAATTCGCCCGAAAATTTACAACGGTCCTCTGTTTTACGACTTGCTTAGTATGAAAAATCTAAGTACATGAGCTAGTGTCGTTTTCGCCTCCACGGAAAAAATGCGACCGCCGTAGCCGTGATCGATCCCGCAACCTTCGGGTGAGCAGCCAAGCACAGTAACCACTGTTCCACCGTGGCGGCTAATGGAAGGTTGACGCCAATGGAATATTCGTGCGAGAGACAGCTAGGCGTGCGAGATTGTACCATTATTAGGGGTCACCTTTGATCATCTTTTGATGTTTATGGAGCATAGCTTGTGAAATGATCCCTTTTTGAAACAGTTTATATGTCCGAATCTCGGCTGTCACGGCCGCTGAAAGCTGCAGCGACGATAGGTCACATGAGTTTTGTAGCAGACGATGCGTGAGGCATGATGCAAGATGGAACTGCAGCGCCGCAAGTTGTAGCGTCGGCCGTCGCGTCCACTTCGGAGAGCAAGCGTATGGGGAGCTGCGAAACTGACCTGGTTCTAGAAACGTTGCCTCGGCTTGCATTCAGAGTGCGTTTGACCAGATAAAGTAACAAGGAGCGCGCGTCTGTTGGTCCGGTGACCGCAGCGGGTATCTGTCGTCGGGAACACGCAACTTATGGCATCTTCGGCTGAGCCGCACTGGCACCGTGGCGGTGGAAGGGAAGTTACGTCAAACACCGCCCCAGTTTCAGGTCCCGCTCCGGCCCAGACGAACGTGTGAGCCACTAAACTCGAATCTGCGACAGCAGCGCCGTCTCCGACACGCGAACAGCAGTCGATATTCAGCAGACGACACTTTGCAACGGCAGATTTGTACTGGGATTAAGAGCGCAAACGACGGAAAACCAGACGATTAGAGACGCTAGCGAGACGCTGTGCGTCCAGCGTGTGCTCGTCTGTTCTCCACGCGCTTTTGCTGCGAGACTTTTGCACAAACTCGACGAAGGTTAGCAGTTTCTACATCGTCTTCGCTTTCCAGTGAAATCCCGACAGCAAAAGTAGCCGTGTGTGAGCACGGCCGGACGCTTTACAGCGCACGCATGTTTTACCTGCAGTCCGGCCGCGTTCTCCTGCAGCGCCAGCTGTAAATTGCTCCTGCAACTGATGGAACGTCACCGCGTCGTCTGCCAGAGCGCGCTGAACGACGGGATTGCACCACGCTCCACCGTCGATCTCCACGGTGGCGCGGTGGCGTGCACTCGTGTCGTGGCCGGCCCAGCCGAACGTGCGGCACCACACGCGTGGCGACCAGACGAACGTACGGCACCGCACGAGTGCGCAAAAAACGCCACGAGTGCTGCAAATCCCATTAGAGAGAAAATGCTGTTGTCGGCGGCCACGCCGGCGTCCGCCGCATGTCTCGTTCTTCGCTCGTGAAAAACGCGGCATGCGTTTCCAACTTCAATGCTGGCGTGCCGTAACCGCGTTCGCTGTCAGATTTCCCGCAAAGTGGCAGTTGCTACGGGAACGCGTTTTTGTGTGAAGTTCCATCATCCCGGCAATAGGTATCGGCTGCCGTCAGCGGTCCGACGGGCTCTCAGCGTTGTTACTTTATCTGGTCGATCGCGTCTCACGAGTGTCCTCACCTAAATAGTATATATCTTGCACCGTGACCACCAATCACCAAAGTGGGTGCATCCACGTTAGACATCAATATACATTATGCAAACTCTCTTATATCAATGTACAGTAAACATTCAGTTACTTCTGTAAGGGCACGCTTTACTTTCGTGTTATTCCGATTCAACGTTGCTTGTTGGGCGAGTTGGAACGAGTCAGTCATAACGTAGTTCAGCGCAAAAACAGGCAACAGACGAGTGAGAGGACAAGCGGTGTTGGCACACGTGTGTGACTTATCGGCACTTTTCTTCTATGCGCTGTGTCCTTGTCCTCTCACTCGCCTGTTGCCTGTTTTTTGCGCTGAACTACGTTATGACTATTCCGATTCCTATGACGGAGGGATCAATCATCTTTTTATCATACGTATCTCGCTTCACGAAATGGCCAAATGGAAAGTACATAACAGATATTGGCCATTCATTACCTTTGGGTGGATTACTGATTTTCTCACTGCTCCTATAGAAAATGACTACAGGATTGACGTATTCATCGAGAAAATGAAAGTATATCGCTGTAACATGCATTTGTTTACTGTTTTCTTGATGATTTCGATAATTAGGCATTCGTTTAATTCGGGCATTCTTTCCGGTATCCAAAATAACAAACTTTTACTCTATATGTAAAGTGAGAACCAGGGAGAGACCGTCCCCTCCCCTGGCTACACCGCTCGCTGCAACAGGAACTGACTCCGGTGTCGATAAGCATCGCCTACAAAGGGACGCGGGAGGAGCATCGAATTGATTTATTTCTCTGCTGGGGCGTCTGCTCGAGCTGTCACAAAACAAGTGACAGGTGGGACACGTTGGCCCCACGTCCCAAAAATGTCAATAAAAGGAAGCACCCTTGATCGCCGACGATGCCGCTTGTGCCGTCAATAGAGCGATACAGAAAGAAATGCGAGAGTGTGCTGGAGGCCGAGCAAGCGACTCGGGGAGTGGAGACGTTGAGCGTGCTGCCAAGAAAGCGATTCCCGCCGGCGTGTAAAGGTACGCCGTCACTAGGGCTGATATCTGAGCAGAACCCGCGTGCCGGCGAATCGCGCGCAGCGAGCGAGGCTCACAGAAATGCCTGTCCAAATTCCCCTTTTCCCTCGAATCGTGGCCGCTTGAGAGAAGGGCCTGTCATGTCGGGATGACAGCTTTAATCTCTTCTCGCTCACTCCTCCTCGGTTGCCTGAATCTTGGCTTTTGCTTCTCCACAAGGTTTGCTGCAGGACTTGACGCTTCTGCTCCCTCGATAACGATTGCACCTCTCACACCTTCTCTGTACCGCGATTTTATTCTTACGCGTTTGATGTGCTGCCTAGCGGTGGCATTCACTTTGTATTTCGGGTTTACGCTGCACAATAAAGGAGAAGCGAAATGAGGAAGAGATGCGGGGAGCCTTCGTGTGGCTATGCTGCGCTGCGGGAAGGAGTAAAAGTAATTAAGCCGATCGTGGGAGAAAAGAACAGAAGCACACGCGGGGTGTGATGTAACCGCCTGCCGCACAATCCCTATAAACACTGCAGGTGCAGTGCGCTGAAGGCCCTGAATGCAGGTCTCGACAAGGCTCGCAGTGGCCCCGGTTAAGGAGCACAATCGAGATCGCCCTTCTTGCCCTGTTGCCAGCGGGATAATCAGAGAACTCTCCTCGTAGCCGCACTTGTCTCAAGCAGGGTTGCCAGCTATTCCAACGAGGAAAGCGTACAACGCGACATGAAATTTTAAACGCTTCTTCTGGACGCGGAATGCCTGATAGTAGCGAGAAGTAAAGGAGGCACAAAAAGATGACGGTAAACACCGAGGTAAACACAATGTGCTGTCTCCTATGCACATGCCCTTCATTCTTGGAAAAATGAACCTACAGTGAGAAAGAAAAATTCTACAAAGAATATCCTTTCAGAGTTGCGCATATGAAGAGCAAGAGCAAAGTTTTATTGAAAGAAACTGTCGTTGCAGCCTTCCCTGTAACATTGCTGTCGGTCGGCTTCGGCACGGCGTCATTTATATTCTTTCTAGCGTTCGTCACCTCTGGAACGGCAAGGGGCAAGGCATGTCCCTCGGTCACAGAGACGCATGTCTGGCGCTAAAATTTCGCACAGTTACAATTTTAACTGCGAAGCTGTGTATGGTCGAGATTTTTCCGCGACTATCGGAGTAACGCGGCTCGGAGCTCCTATCGGCTACCTGCTACAGAAATCGGGCAAGGCCTCCTGCCGACTAAAAAATCACCATCTCCCGCTAAAGGGGACCATGAGGCGATGCGAAGCAGTGTTTCGGCATGTAGAGCCCGCGTTTCAGAGGTGGAGTGGTGAGGGGAAAGGGGAGGGGGAAGTGGAGAGGGGAAAGTAGAGGGGGAGAGGGGAAGAGGAGAGGTGATGTGGAGAGGGGGAGGGGAGAGGGGAAAGGGGAGGGGATGGGGAGAGGTGATGTGGAGAGGGGGAGGGGAGAGGGGAAAGGGAGAGGGGGGAAGGGGAGGGGGAGGGGAAGTGGTTAGGGTCTGCGCATGCGCAGTAAGGGTGGTCACGCCGCACACCACCACCACCACCACCGGATTGAACTCCGCTATAAGATGCTTCACATCTAAAATGAAGAAAGTGTCTATAACTATTCCGAATGTCCCGCGGACCGCGTGCTATGCAAGAGCGAAATGGGCATTCGTCTGCCGGTAGGACTGAAATGTACGTGTCTGATCCAGAAGCCCGGCGGTTTGTCTGGAATGTTCGTCTGTGAGTACCAACGGAAATTGGCTCTCGAACAGTAACGACGAAGTCGCCCGCGCAAGAGATACAGAAGCCAAGTGCGAGATGGAGAACTTCGAGCGGGAGGAGCTGCGGTTAGACGTGAACAGCTTGCATCGGACCCCGATTTCAGATCGAGGCAAGACGAAAACGCTTCGCTGTGTCATCAGCCTTCGCGACGTTAAGTCAGTCAAGCTGGGCTAACTTTTAGATGCGAAGTATCTTATGGCGGAGTTCAATCCGGTGGTGGTGGTGGTGGCGTGCGGCTTGACCGCCCTTACTGCGCATGCGCATACCCTCTCCACTCGCCCTCTCCCCTCCCCTCTCCACTTCCCCTCTCCACTCACCCTCTCCCCTCCTCCACTCTCCCTCTCCACTCTCCCTCAACCGGCGCTCTCTCCACTTTCCCTCTCCCCTCCCCTTTCCACTCTTCCTCTGAAACGCGGGCTAGACATGCCGAAATCCTTTCCTGCGCAACGCCGCGATGAGCACCAGCGCATGCGCGTCCCCTCCCCCTCTCTCTCCTCTCCTACGCTTCCCCCCTCTCGCACGCCTGCCGACTGCGTTCCCCGCTCGCCCTGTGAGAATTAACGGCCAGGCTAAGGCAAGACAAGACACGCGTAGCGTTCCTCTTCGCGTTCCACGACGCGAGGTCGGCAGCATGCCTAAAGAACGCCAACGGAACGCGATCGTGCAAGTGCTCCGGCTTCGCATCGCCTCATGGTCACCTTTAGCGGGAAATGGTGTAATTCTTTTTAAATGCGAAGCATTTCTTAGCGAACTTTTGCGAGTTTGAGCGTATCTATCTATCTATCTATCTATCTATCTATCTATCTATCTATCTATCTATCTATCTATCTATCTATCTATCTATCTATCTATCTATCTATCTATCTATCTATCTATCTATCTATCTATCTATCTAGCCGCCTACGACTTTGGGCTCTCCTGGCCGTTCAGTTAATAGGATATACACCAAAATTGGTATGGCGTAACGTGACTTTATGTCAAACATAACCGACAGGTCATAACATGAAAATCATGATATCCATGTCATGAACAACATGATTTACATGCCACTGTTTTGGTGCTCTTGTGGCCGTTTCGTTAGTTTGATATATACCAAAATTGGTATGGCGTGACAATAGTGTATTACGAACACAAGTGACAGGTCCTAAAGTGCAAATCATGACACGCATATCATGTACAGCATGACTTACGTGCCACGTTCATGACGTGCTGGCGGCCGTTGCGCTAGTTTGATATACACCAAAATTGGTATCGCGCGACGTGACTGTGTGACGAACACAAATAACAGGTGGTAACATGAAAATCATGACACGCATGTCATGCACAGCATGACTTACGTGCCACGCTCATGGCGCGCTGGCGGCCGTTTAGCTAGCTTGATACACACCAAAATTGGTATCTCGCGACGTAACTGTGTGACGAACATAAATAACAGGGGTTAACATCAAAATCATGACACGCATATCATGTACGGCATGATTTACATTCCACGCTCATGGTGCGCTGGCGGCCGTTACGCTAGCTTGATATACACCAAAATTGGTATTGCGCGACGTGACTGTGTGATGAACACAAACAACAGGTGGTACCATGAAAATCATGACACGCATTTCATGCACAGTATGACTTACGTGCCACGCTCATGGCGCGCTGGCGGCCGTTTTGCTAGTTTGATATACACGAAAATTGGTATCGCGCGACGTGACTGTGTGACGAACATAAATAACAGGTGGTAACGTGCAAATCATGACACGTATGTCATGTACGGTATGATTTAGATGCCACGCTCATGGCGCACTCCCGGCCATTTTGTTTACTGGATATATACCTAAATTGATATGGCATGAAAGAGTGCGTGACGAACATAAATAGCAGGTCACGCATCGTATATATGTAGCAGAATATGCGTTTCATTAGCATGGCATATACCAGATTATACACGCATGCATGTATGACAATCTCGTGATATGTATAGCGAACTAGATGTCACGACATGAATGACTTCATAAGCCTCAATGACAAACAAGACGATGTATGCAGCTCTTTGCTGGCTGCTTCGCATTACCTCGATTCCCACACTGCGTGGAATCTGCCGATTTTTTTATGCAAGCGATTCCCCATGTCGGCTATAAATGTTTTCCTAGATAGGGCTTGTATACCACCGCTAGGTAACACTTAAACGAAGCCTTCATAGGAAGTCTTTGCTTTTACGTTTCTTATGCACTGTTTACAACACATTCATATGGCTGAGGTATGCTCACATGCTGCATGTGTCGGTGGTTATCCCTGTAAGACACTCGGCTTCTGAGCGTGTGTCCTGTGTTCGAAACCTAGCAACACCAAGTTTGTTGTGTTTTATACGGCCATTTATTTATAGCGAATCCTCTCGTGACAGAGGGACAGATAGATAGTTTTCTCGTTGAGGAGGCATAGGAAAGCTATTTAAAACGAAGCCACGATAGTTGCTTCACAGACTAATCACTCTTCGTCGCCAAGAGCATTCCGCATTAGAGATCAATTTGTGGGGCACATATCATTTTCTTTATAGAGGAGATTTGTCGTCAAGAGTATTGGAGATCAGTTCGTGAAGCAGCTTTCATGGCTTCTCTGGGTGACAAGTGCGTCAGTAGGCCATTTATCTCCTGCATTCGGTGGTTAAAACGCAAGAGGCTGATGCTGTGTAGCCGAGAGTACTGTATTTTTTCTGTCACTGTTACACGTGCCTTGTATCAATATACTACACGTGGACAACGCATGCAATAAAGCAGTGGAAAGCTGCGCTTTGTCCCGTTGACATCTGTCCCGTCAGTGTGTCTTTTCGTTGTTATTCTTTCCACAATGAAAACTTTCCTACGAACCAATCAGCCCCAGTCATCACTTCTAGGAGTACTAACATGTAAATGTTCCTTTTTTTTATTAATTCAGAAATATTTCTTGCTGGTTTATCGCCTGCTGACTTAGGCGCTTGTGTCTTCTTTATTTGCATATTTGCCCACTATACCTCTAATTTGCTGGTGCGAAACTCATACAGCCTTCTTAAATAAGTACTACGGTGGGGAGGTCGGTAAATTACTAAACGAGGCTAGGCACTTTTTTAAGAAAAGGGGCACAATAGATCTGGTGCCTGTAACAAGTAGTTTGACGCCATTACGCGGACATGATACGCAAGGGCATTCAGGGTCTGCTTCAAATATACGAGACCTAACACATGCCACAGAATATTTGCGTGACATATTTCCCATGGCACCCCATGAAATATCGGTGTCTGTATTAACTTGAGATCGACTAGAAGCCTAACAATAATGTGGCAAAACTGAAACTCTGTATTGATAAAACATCGTTGTCTCAGGGTTGTCGACGGGCGATTTCGTAGGCCGCTAAAGCAGAGGTACAGTCAACCACAAAAATTAACGGACCACGCGAACGCGTGGCCTCTTCGCGACAATTGCGCGACGTAAGCGGCGACCGACAGCAGCGCTACGCCCAGTACGTATCCCTCCCTAAATCGATGGCCTGGCTATTATTTCACTGGGTACGAACTTCGGCAGCCGTGGCTACGTACTTCTGTCTGGGGAACCGTCTATTAGCAAAACTGTTATCAGTCGCAATCTTTCCCACAAAATGATGTCTACCCAACGGCCCACCGATGGAAGCATGTCGTGGTAGCTCTGGTTCCTCTATCAAAGTAGAAGTGTGACGCTCACACTGCAGATAAGCACTTTTCGTGGAAACAGCGAGCTAACAGTGTTCTGCGTGGCAGTAGAAAACTGATACACTAGTGAAATAGAAGAGCCGTTTCCGGCCCATCGCTGCGGTGGACGGTAGATGGCACGCAGAGGCAGTTTGGCATAGAGTCACTGTGTGTGCTACCTTTAAGTAGCAGAGTTGCGCACCTGTCTTCCAAACGCCGCTAGCAACCATGCATTGCGCAGAAGCAGACGCTAGGGCCAATTTCTTAATTTTTCGATGCCGCGGCTCAGTGAACTGAATTAATACTATTCATCGATCGTCAATGTTTATTGCCGTTATTCGATACAGCAGACATGTTAATCGGCGACACGGAAGGCATGTCGCCTGCAAAAACAGAGTGCGGCTTCACCGCATAGCTGTGGTTACTAGCCAGGCCTATGCGCAACTCGGCTAACTAAAGGTAGCGTATACAGTAACTCTAGTTTGGCACATGCTCGCGTGATCCGTAAACTTTTGTGGTTGACTGTACTTTCGGCGATGCAAAGAGGTTTCATTCGGCCGCATTTCGCCTCAAGTTTTGTTTCGAACGAAACAAAACTTGAGGCGGCCGAAGCGTGTCATAGTTGATGGCATGTATTTTGGATTACCATTTTTGAAATTATCGCTCCAAAGGAAGCAACGATTTCGTGAAAACGAACACCTGTGTGAGGTGAACCCATTTTCAGCATGATCAAAACGGCACATTTCTGAAGCAAACTTCACTTAAGAAAACACTCGAAAGAAAATCAAGTACTACCCACTCTTCTGACGCGTCTACTGACGCGCGAGTTTGTGCACTGACTTGATTGACGAAGCCAGAAAAGCTCGAAATTTCAAGGTGAAAAACAGAGCTCATTCATACTACGAATGCTTAGGAAGCGGAATGCAGTCCGTTATTCAATCTTTATTCTTCGCTTTTTGTAGGCTTGCTGTATAGCCGCTGCGGTACCGCAAACGTATAGAAGACGCCGAGCATGCATCTTATTCTGCCCTTATGCTCACACCGGCACTCAAAAAAATCCTTGTGGCCTTAAACTGTCAGGCCAGACATTCTAAAGCTTGCGATATCATATCTATTCACGTGTCCAGCTTAAAAACCTAGTTTATGCCACTGAAATGATTGGAGCGTTTCTCATAAATGAGCTGCCAACATTTCCACAGTACTAATTGTATAAAATGAGTGCTGTAAGTTAAGACACACAGAAGAGTGGCCCTAAATTGTCATAATATGCGTCCCTCATTTTATGTGCGTCCCTCACCAACTAGCAAATACTCCGGCTCTTATAGACCTACTCCATGTTTGTAAACGGCGGTAGGTGCCGTTGACATATTTAGGCACTTGTAGCGACGTCGCGGCGCGCGCGCACCACCCAGCCAAAAGCTCACTACCGCCCTCTATGATCACGTGACCACTGGCGCAGCAGCCGCAAAGCTGCCTCCGAGCACCGCACGTCGGGGCGCCTTCCGCGTGTTTACAAGGGGCGACCGGGCGGCCGCGGCAGAGGAAGATATAGTGGCCCCAAGACTCTGAAATAAATATATAAAAAACATGTTGACGTGCAACTCTACCTCTGAGAACCTCATCAAAACATCAGGTACCTTAACACCACGAATGTGACTGATTCGCGAAATGTCATCGACGTCGCTGCAGTCTCGCTCACACGTGTACATTTTAATTTGTTAACTAATGCAAGAACGACCTCCCTCGCCCAACAAGATGCTCTTAGGTACGGTGCGAAAATGCGCGGACTAAAATTACGAACAAGGCCATAATCTTAGCATTGCCATTTTTTGGGCGTGTTGGTAAACGGAACTCGAAAACACATTGAGCGCTCACAAACAAGGACGTAGCGCATTGTGTTGTCGTCTCCCTTGGGTTCGTGAGCGCTCAATGTGTTTTCCATGTCCGTAATCGTGATGGTAAATCCTCGCACATAAACAAATGTGCCGGGTTTGCAAACGTGAAGGGCTTTCTCGGTGGCACTTTCATCGGCAATAGGGCAGCCATAACGTATTAAACCATTACTACGTGCCGTGGTCAAATGCTGCTACATATCTGTCAGGTTTGCCAACCGCGGGTCGTGGCTCTTGTCCGTACGCTCGAGTCGAGACCGCGGAGGCCTGCAGCCCGTAAACAGACTCGGAACATTTCACGCGTGCAGTTTGTCTCCGGAGTCTGAGAGACATGGATATCTCTTAATGCGCATCGCACCCAGAACAGCCGTGCCCAATGCACTTGTGTCTGGTGTGTCATTTTTTTGGCGAAACATGGTCACTTAAACCATATTTATTTATTTATTTATTTATTTATTTATTTATTTATTTATTTATTTATTTGGTTATTTATTTTTTAATACTGCCAGTCTTATTCCGAGACCATAGCAGGTGGGCGTACAGGTTGGACATGCAGGTGCAACAAAACAAAAGCAGGAATCCAGTGCAGTGATCAAAAAGTTATACAAGGTAAGTTTCTTAATAATAATTGTCAATCAATATGCAAATATACATATGGAAATCGTATACAGAAATATAAAAAAATCAATATACAAATATACAATATACAAACACGCACGTAATATAGAAATATTGCAGAAAGTATATAAGAAATGAAGTGCTGCACAGGCTAGTTACAGCAAACCACAAAACACTCTGTACTGAGCACTTGGCCACTGATATGCTTTCAATGGGGGCGAAATGAATGAATCTGGGGCTGGTAGCGCTACTGTATTAATCAGATGATACTTTCTATTTGTGAGACGAAGTCGGATAATGAATTCGCGTTAGTAACCGAGGGATCTATACAGTTCCTCACCCTGACAGAACGCGGAAAAAAAGAATGCTTGAAAGTGTCATTGTGGTAACAGTACCCTTTTATTGTGTGAATGTTTGCGCCGGGTTACGCGAGACTCTGATGGACGGATGTATAATGATGTGTCAATTTTATAATAGTTGTGAAGTAGCTGGAAAAGAAATTTCAGGCGCGCTTTCTGTGCTTTAATCGCTATTGTTTGGAGGCCACAGCTTATTAGCGTACTTGTGGGAGAATCAATGCGTTTACATTTGTTGCAGATGAATTTTGCAGCCTTCCCCTGTACATTTTTTATTTTTTTGTATGTAGTGACTGTATAAGGAAACCATACGGTGTTAGCGTATTCTGATACCGGTCTAATGTAGCTAGTACAGGCTAAAACCTTGGTAGAGTGAGAGGCCAGCCGGAGATAAAAGAGCTTGCGCAGATCAACTGAAGTAACATCGGATATGTGAAACAGTCGTGACACCTAGATATTTTTGATCATTCACTTTTTGAAGCCTAGTGCTTTTAATGCTGTAATCATAATTGATAGCTTCTTTCTTTCGGGTTATCGTCATACATACGGTTTTCTTGGGGTTAATAGACATCTGCACGTGTCGCACCAGTTGGAGAGATGGTTTAGAAATCAATGAGTGCAAGGTGATCTGAATGTGTGTTAATTTCTTTGTAAATAATGCAGTCGTCAGCTAAGAGCTTAATGTTGCAAGTTATGTTGTCTGTGATGTCATTCGTAAAATAAGAAATAACAAAGGCCTCAGAACGGAGCCCTGTGGTACTCCGGACATGATAGGTAGGATATTGGTGGTACTTGCTCAAACAGGACATATTGGGAACAACCCGTTAAAAAGTCTTCAACCAACGTGTTAGTAATCCATCTCCAATGACATTTCGGAGCTTTGCAATTAATTTGTTCTGACATACGGTATCAAATGCCCTAGAAAAGTCTAGTAATATGATATCTGTTTGCGCGCAATTGTTAATAGATAGCGCCAAATCATGGACAATCTCTGTTAGTTGTGTTATTGTCGATAATCTGGTACGGAATCCGTGTTGACTCGATGACAGGATGCCGTTCATCTAAAAAAACGGTTAAGTCTTTTAAAAGCATATGTTCTAATATTTTGCATGATGTTCTGGTAACGATATAGGTCTGAAGTTTGAAGGATCATCGCTCTTTGCTGCTTTGGGAATCGGTGTTATTTTAGCTTTTTGTAGCGTTAGCTACACTTGCCTAGCCGCAGCCGATTTCGCGTGGATCGTCATGAGCTGTGCTGCGCATGCGCGAAGATCAGTGCAGAGCCGGCATCTCACGCGCTCTCCGCCACTGCCGCGCGCGGCTCACCGCTGCTGGTGGCGGAGAGCGGAGAGGAGTGGCGTCGTAGCCGGGCAGACAGACTGGCGCCGGCGCACGTGACTCGCCCCCTGCGCATTCGGGAGGGGTGACGTCGTAGCCACGGGGCGCGCAGCTATTCGCCTTCGCTGTGCAGTCGCCGTATGACAATGCGCTGGTGCCGCTTGATAGCGCCTCTGACTGGCGTTTGCAGGTGGGTAATGCCATCGAGAAGGAGAGCGCAAATGCTGCTCAACGGCGCAGAAGAGCCGCGAAGCTTATGTCATCGGATCCCGAAGTAGTTGCCTGGCAATTACCGGTTCAGCGTACGAAGAATGAAGAAGCAACCTGACATTGAGCAAAAATAAATATGCATATGCCACATAATACGTACACCGTGTGTGTGCCATTGGAGCAACAGTAAGCATGGCAATCAAGCTAATCCTAGATATCCTGGCATATCCGAGCTAAGCCACTGCAAATCTTTTTCCAGTCGTCAGGAAGCTTTGATACGGCGAGAGATTTTCGGAAAACTAAACCAAGGTATTTGCTGCACCATTCTGCTTATCGCTTAAGAAAAGAATTGGGAATGTCCTCCGGTCCCGAAGATTTTTTTTTGCCCAGTTCCAGCAGAAGACTAAATATTCCTTCGTCGCTTGCTTCTATTGGATTGATTCCCGAATTATCAGGGGGCTTAAGTTGCAAAATTTTTCTGTTATCTTTTGTGAACACAGAGTGGAAAAAGTTGCTGTAGTTATTAGATTTGGCCCTTTTCTGTTCTAATGATAATTGAGGACTGCCTGTTTTCCTAGGGCGGAAATGGTTGCAGAACTTCTGTGGGTTACCAGTAATGAATGACGGCAGCGTTAACCCTGAAGTAGTGTTCTTTTGCTTGTTTTGTTTTGGTCTTGAAATCTGAAATGGCTGCCTTTAGTTTTGATGCATTCGCACTGCAAAGCTTTTTCTTTACTGCTGCCGTAGTCGTTTTCCTTTTTGTTTCGCGTGTAGAATTTCTCGTGTATCCAGGGGTTATTTCTTTGGGGTAGTGTAAGGCGTAGTGCGATAAAGTTATTCATGCAGTAACAAGCACTTTGCTCGAATCGTAGCCAGAGGTCATTTACTGTTGTGGCAGGATTAGGATTCAATCCCAACAACTCGTAACATTCGTGAGCTAAATTTAGGTTAGTACGTTGGCATCGTCTACTTCATTAAAGTTCGAAACATGAGTTGCTGTTGATTGAAAGCGTAAGCTGTGGTCGAGTGTCAACCGGCAGATGGGTACTCTGTGGTCCGAAATATACCCTCCACAACATCAACTTGAGCGTCAGCAAGGTTAAGGTGACTACTAATACACTTGTGGCTGTTCTTTGAACACGCATTAGGGATGAAACAACTTGATGGAGGTTGAAATTGAACATATAGTCGAGTAAAGCCTCTGAACACTGCGATGTGTGGTGCATGCTACTCCATTTTATATGAGCAAGTTTAAAATCACTCATTAGTATGACGGCAGAGCTGCCGACATGTTGCTGAAGGAAGTCGTGAGTGGAAAGTACACATTCGCGACTAGAGGATGGGCTACGATAAACGCAACCCGCTATTATGCTTGTACCATTGCACGTTATTTTACAGGAAATCGCCTCTATGTCTGGGAAGTGAGGCAGCAATAACTATGAAACAGAACGTCGAATTAACAACGCCACGCCTCCGCCACGAGATGCTATGTCCTTTCGGATGACAGCACAGTTATGTGGAGCGAATTCCTGATGGAGTAAAGCTGGTGAGAGCCAGGTTTCCGTGATTGCTACAATATCTGGTTGATAAAGTAGCAGCAAGTGTTCGAGCGGCTGCACCTTATTCACGACACTTCTGGTATTGACGTTTAGTAATGTTATTTTTTGTTTTGTATGGTGCTGCGGGTGTTCGGACGATTTGGTTTTCCGCAGTTTTTTGATTTGTTGTTTAGTGACACCCTTTCTTTTTTCTCGTCATCTCAAACGGACACGCAGTCATTTATGAACAGCTTATCGAAACCCAGTGCTACTTTTTTCTTTTTTGTCTCGGTTTGGTTTCGCACTGCCCATAGCTTCTTCCTGATTTTCCTGAGTTTCTTCCTGAGTTTCGCGACAGAAATCTTCACCAAGAGCGTAATTGGTGCCTTTAAGATGCTTACCATTTTTTTAATATCGCTTCCTTCTGCCGCGAATCTACTAGTTTGAAGATTACCGGTCTGGTTTTATTAGGAGCGGGCCTACCTTGTCGGTGGATACGTTCAATCGCCATCGGCTGCAGCTTAAGTTTATCTTGTATGTCCTCCTTGTTTACTGCTCGTTGGAGGATTTCAGTAGTCTCAGATTTTGATTCCGGCAGTCCATTGACGATTAGGTTGTATCTTCTGCTCCTATTTTCGAGGTCATCCATTTTCTAATGTTTCTATCACCCTAGTCATAGAATTGAGTTGAGTTTTGCAATGCCCCAGTTCTACTTCCAGCCCCGACAGAGTGTCAACCTCGTTATCGAAAGTTACTAACCGCTTTTCTTTTATTTTCTTAATGTCGCTTGCAGTATTCTCAGTTGGTTACAGATTTCTTCAAGGCCGGGCCAGTACTGGTTTCAGTATCACCTCCTAATAATAATGGCAGTTTCTGAAGAAACGTTTGTGCTGTATAACGCCATACTAAACAGCTCGTGGGCACGGCAACACGAACAAAAAGTGGTCACTTGAGCAAAACGCATCCTAGCGGAGGTTTCTGCTCACCCTGCATGATGAAGGACAAACGGGTTAGACAAACGCATTGAGCTGGTGAAGCCAGTGCCCAGATGCCCCAAGCTCATACGGCGACGTTCGTCATTATAGGTGTTTCCGAAAGGGGGGGCGTTTGCGAGCTGGTTCCGCGCACAGAGCTGCGCCGATGTCGTCCTTTAACTGACTGCGTGGAAATAATGTCAGTCAAGCAGATCTGACATGTGTAGGTCGGTCTTGTTCGAGCTGTCGCGAGGCGCCGTTCTGTTGATCCACAGCCATCCAGTGTCGCCAGTGCCTGGCGGAACACCGCAGGCTGAGGCATAACTGCACGATGAAGACGAACGGGTTAGACAAACGCATTCCGTTGGTGAAAGCCCGTGCCCTATGATGTATGTATGTATGTAGTATGTATGTATGTATGTATGTATGTATGTCTGTATGTATGTATGTATGTATGATGTATGTATGTATGTATGTATGTATGTAGTATATGTATGTATGTATGTATGATGTATGTATGTATGTAGTATGTAGTATGATGTATGTATAGTATGTATGTATGTATGTATGTATTGTATGTAAACGTATCTATCCGTCCGTCCATGCGTCCGTCCATCCGTCGAAATCTTGTCGCTTACGTTTTGGTTGCCTTATGGTGGTCGAATTGTTGATTGGGTATGTACGAGAATTTCCAAGGCCGGGCATTAGTGTTTCAGTTTCGGTTTTTAAGCATTCAGTTACAATAACTATGTCAACAGAATTATGCAGAGGAGGGTGTAAAGTCAAGGATTGCGAACGGAACCCTAAGTTAAATTTTTTTTAATATTTTAGAAATGTTTTCTGGGCATGGAATAAAGCAGACAGAAAAAAAAGAAATAAAAGTACATAGTACGACACTACATAGTACAACAATATGGTAATGAAAACGTAATACAGGCCCACCACGGTGGTGTAGTGGTTATGGTGCTTGACTGTTGACCTGAAGGTCGCGTGATCGAATCCCGGCCGCGGTGGCCGCATTTTCGATGGAGGCGAAAATGCTTGAGGCCCATGTGCTTAGATTTAGGTGCACGTTAAAGAAGTCCAGGTGGTCGAAATTGCCGGAGCCCTCCACTACGGCGTCCCTCGTAATCATACCGTGGTTTTGGGACGTTAAACCCCACCTATTAAAAACGTAATACAGTATTGAGATAAATTAAACAAAGAAGTGCAAACGACAAAATACACAAATATGCATGTGAATAAAATTATCTTGAGCAAACTATAAGAATAAAATACTTATATTACAGACAAGAAATCATTCACGAAGAATAAAACGTTTTAGTTCACGCTTGAATTCATGAATGCATGAATACTTTCTAGAACGTCCAACCATGTTTAACGCGTCCAACGGGGGAACGTCAAGGCATATATGCTACTTTTAGGTAGCATGTACGCTATGCACTGCTCCTAAAGGAGTCATATGCAGTAACTGTAGTCATCGCCTTGCCTCACGGGATTGCTGGACTGCTCACTAGAGCACTGCACGGGCCTACCCGAAAACCCGGGCCCGGCCCGGCGCGTGAGCCGCGTCGGGCCAGGTGAAGTAGTTTTCACGGCGGGCCCGGGCCGGGCTCGGGCCTGATGCTCCGGGCTTAGGTCCGGGCCCGGGTTTGAGGTGGCGGGCTCGGGTTGGGTAGGGCCGGGCTTGGACTTTGCTCCGTTCCTAAAGGGACGCTCAAGTGAAACACTGAATCGGCGTAGAATGATAGGGTACTCTCAGAACTCGAATGTCATTCGTCCTACCATTATGAGTTTTTTAATTGAGGAGAAAATCAAGGTCAAAGTTTATTTTTAAATTTTACCCTGAAAACTCCGCGCGTGACGTCACGGAGTGGAACCTGTATTTGTCGTATTTCGGGGACTTTCGCTCGATGAAATTTCCTGAAACTTGGTATGACAAGTCTTTGGCCCCCTCACAGGTCAATGTACGTCATTTTTACCAATTAGGAACTACGTAGGCCATGGTAGAGACTGTCAAAATCTATGACGTCATGGTGTCTGCTGCGCGAATTTCAAGGTGGCGTCGCCCCCCGCATTTTATTTTTGTACGTTTTATCGCTTACCAAAAGTCCTGAAGCAGCAAGCGTCGTGATTTTGGAATTGTAAAAGAGTAACTTACTGATAATAAAAAAGTAGTTTTCTCTTCAGGTGTCGCTTTAAGTTAGTTCCACATACGTTGTGCCATAATATACGTTTCACCAGTTTCGTCTAAAAAACGCTTTTCTTTATGTGGGGCATCTATTTGTAGAGGCTTTATGATGGACAAGTAATGAACTTTTTTTTGCTACTTGCATGTGGGGCTACTTGATTTATCTGAAACGTGCGAGCTAAACGTAAATAGACCAGGCACTTATATAGTTAACATATCGCTATTCTGTGCTTTATTGGCATTCTTTATTATTTTGTATCCCAAATGCTATTCTGCAATCGCACAAGTAAATGTAATATAATAAGTTTTATACCTCTAACTTATACCGCAAGAGCGATCACAGAGCTCCAAAGCGGGGAAACGTTCTTGAAATTTTCAGCCCTAAAAACAGGACTTAAACAAAAGGACTACACGAAGTCTCGTTACATAGAATTCCTATAAAGACACCTTTCCGTGGTTCCGTACGGCTTCCAGCGGTTATGTGACGTGAGATGGACATGCACAGCCTGCTTTTGGTGCCCACATTGTGAACTCCTGAGCTGAGCTTTGGTCTGGTTCCGCTATATCAGGGATCTCAAACGCACCCCTGGTAACGGGCCGCATCCCCGAAAAATTTTACTCCCGCGGGGGAAAGGACAGAGACGAAGATTTGAGGGGGGGGGGCGTAGTAAGTCGTACCAAATGTCAGCTAACGTTGCCCGTTTGAAATAACTTTTTGATATTTCATATATGGGTCATTTCTGAAGGGTATTTGGCGGCCAGAATTTCAACATATGGATACCTATCTCCACAATGACTAAAATCTGGGCGCTGATTCTGAAATGTAAAGTTTTGTTTCACGGTTATGTATCAACACATGGTGGCCGCAGGGGTAGCCTCACGAAAAAAAAATGATTTAGCCCTGTCATACACATAGGTCGGCAAGAAATGCGGACCTCACTCAGACTCACTCATGGAATATATTTTGTCCTTAGGGCTCACTCGCACCTCAGACTCACCAAAATTTTCCTCGAGCGGACTCCCTCGGACTGAGACTCACTCAATTGTTTCTCAACCGGACTCACTCTTGCTCAGACTCACCTAATATTACTCACTCGGACTCACTCAGACTCAGACACACACCTTGATCTGAGTCTGAGGTTAGTCGACTCGTGAGTCCGTTAACGTATAATTAGCCTTTGCGGTCAGGATGTCAATGCACTTAAACGCCAATATCTCGCATATAATTAGGGCTGCACAATGTGCATTTTGATCTATATACCTTCACATACGAGCTATCAGTGATTGCAATTTAGTAAGGACATTATTATTGAAAGATATGACTCACACGAGATATTTTTATCAAGAACTTCGTTTGGAAAATTTTGCGGGGGGAGTGAGGGGGGGGGGGTCAAGGCACGCATCTGACCAATAAATATTGAGCTGGCGTATGAACGCTAGTGCGTTGAAGTATCTGTGAGTAGAAGTAAGTATCAACGTGTGCCGTCATAAGCTAATAGTAATGCTGAAGCTAAGCAGTTAACTCATGCTGTGTAGCTTGACAACGTACTTTAAAGAAAATAATGGGACGAGAAAAGTCTTGTGCGGGCCGCGGCGAGTAGCGCGAGGTCCGCTGGCCGCGTGTTTGAGACCCCTATGCTATATAGTGCAAGCGCTACATGATACTGCCGCAGCAGCGTTGTTGTGTGCAGGAATAGCATAGGTACATTAAACAAGGCTTGGGGCAAGGTATTCGCTTGACGAATTATCTGGATTGAAAAAAGATAATTACGAATTCCGTGCCAAGTGATGTCCTTTTACTTCGAACCATGTGCATCCAATGAGTAAGCGTTCGAGAAGCTTATTGGCGCCTTTATTACCAAACTGGAACGAACCCCAAAAATAGATAGAAATTGCTTCGGCTGCCTTCTGCAGTTTCACCTGCGTAATTCAATAACCACCTTCTACCGTACAACATCGTTAGGAAGGCATAATAAACCATTATAATATATAAAAAAGAGCCCGGGGCAAACCGTGCATAAGATACACTGCTGAAAACTGCAAGGAGAAGCCCTCAAAAGGGATTTTTATAGATGACATTGAAGAGTGGCACGATGTTCGAGAACAATGGAAATGAAAGGATGAGCTATGTTCATTCTACGGAGGTCCACAAAGATATTCTAAATTTGCTCCGGTGGTGGAAGTTAAGAACAACGACTGCCGGCGCCTTCACAATTCGCAAGGCAGATGTGCGCCCCTGCGGCTAGCGCAAGCAGTGCGAGAAACTTTAGCGCGGCAGGATATGTGATGCAACAGCGCATGGTGTGCTTAAAGCCGAAATCTCCTGACACTTTGATTTTTTTGCACTATAACATGTGAACAAATAAACTATAAAGTATGCCACAAAAATCGTATAGACTGTATATACTTCCAGTGGTGTGATGTAGAAAAATAATGCTATAACAAAAAGTTTTTTTCTTCCTTTTGGCTGCTTATACTTATTTCTAAAAGTGGACGTGGTGCACGCGGTTCATTATATTATTTATATGTAGGTTTGCGTATTTACAACAACGTAATAAATTTGGCCTTCTTCCTCTATTTCTCTTGCTGTGGCAAGGTGCTACTATGCTGAAGACAGGTGCTGCATATCCAGAAGGGTGCACCATCGGCTTCGTCGTTAGAGCATGTCTTAAATTTCAACAGAGAGTGCAATAAAAACAAAGTGAAGAGGGTGTTCTCTTCTCTGTCTTCTCTGTTTTTATTGCCCTCGATCCCTATCGAAACTGAACTTATGCTGCAAATCAATTTTCTTGCTACTATATTATCTGCTACAAAACTCCCTTGATGATCCCCATTGTATTTGTAAGAAAAAAAATAGGTTCAGTATACCACTGCTGAAGAAACATTCATTGTACCCAGTATGACCGCTCAACTGTTTCCTCCGTGAGCCCCTTTTTACAAGAAATTACCGTAGGTTAAATATAACTGTTAACGAAACATGCGCCAACAAAGCGTAGATATTTGCCACTTAAAAAATTCACAGCGTATCCAGGGGTGAATGATGAAGAGCTTGGGCGAAGCTCCTGAAGCAATCATGGTTACACCGTGAAATCTTCAGTGGTTTCGCCCAGCAGTAATCAGAGCGATAGCCCAGTACATCATCAAAGACGTGACAAACACTGTATTAACAGGGCTGGGCAAGATGCTTTGAAATTGTATCGCGATACGATACAAGATACTCAGGCAAGAAGTATTGGAGATACAGATACAAGATACTGCCGCAACAATTGTATCCGATACGATACTTGGCGATTGTATCTTAAGATACTTCGATACATTCTCAAATTTGTTATTATAGATCCATATAATGTAGCAGCAAACGCCTATGCACGAAAATGTCGGCTTGAAAATTCCTAACTGTGACCTATTTTGTTTCACTTGAATGAAATGTCTGTTAGTATCTCAAAAGTGTTGCCCTTCTTGCACAAAGTACATTAGTTTCCTTCCAAGACAACTTATTGGGGTTTGTTTTAGCTTCTTCACAGGACAACTCTTTGTACACTTCGCTGACAGCGGTGCTTCCTTTGCACAGCTTGGCGACCATCTAGCAGGTTGCCATATAATCAAAATAACTTCAATAAGAAGCCTTCGCACGACGGCGCAAACACCGGTGTGGACCCTTGTCTGTAAAAGACAGCTTGCACAATACCGTACATCCAGACAGGTGTACAGCAGCAACAACGCTGGTGCGACATCTTTTTTTCTCTGTTTTTTTTTTGGGGGGGGGAGGGAGGGGGACGCATGGTGTAAAATAGGGGTTTGAGACCTTTCGCTAGCGGCCCGGCCCGCACACATGACCCTCTTCGTCTCATTTGTTTTTATTTTCTAAATAAGTATGTTCGTGAGCTGCACAGACATGACTGGTCTCAAGCATTCCTTTCGTGAGGAACATGTGGTCACGAAGTGCTGAAACGTAACCGTGGGAAAAAAACTCTAGATTCCAGAATCAGCGTCCAGATATCAGTCATTCTGTGCATCGGTATTGATTGTTTCTCGAATCCTGACGCGAAATCCCCTTCAGAAAATGACCTATATATATATATAATATATATATATATATATATATATATATATATATATATATATATATAATATATATATATATAATATATATTATATATATATATAGATATATATATATCATATGTACATATGGGGAAGGCTTCCTTTCAAACGTCATTTTGTTCAAACTCTCTCCCACCATCTTCACTGTCCCGGCCCTTGCACTAAATTTCGCGACTGCGGCCCGTTGGCTATAAGCTCAGTTTGAGACCCCTGGTGTATACGTAGACGACGTAAAACTGCAATGAAATTTCATATTCTACTTATCTGCCGGGCGTAAAGGATTCTTTGTTGATATACTCACTAACGTGCAATCTTTTAGGTAATTTTTCTTCAACGAGAGAACATGTGCAACACAGAAACGTCTCAGACGTATTGCATAGTTCCACAAAGCGTCCGCAGGACACCGCCGCTATTCGCGCTATTGCCACTTTAGCTCCCACTACGTGGCGATTAGTAATACGAAAAATATTTAAGTAAGCCTAAAACAGGAAAAACAATATAAGGTAAAATAGAGAGGTGGATGTGTATCAAATATTCACATTGAATGAGTGCAGGAACACCAATACAGACGGCGCCCTGAATAGCTATGAGCATGAAGTATTGTCAACTTACCTGTCGAGACAATAGAAATTCAGTACGTATGGAAAATTGCTTGAAACGGCTCGTTGGGACGCTCATGAGCAAAACAGCGCATTCAGTAAAACAACGTTTTTTTGAATCCCCTTCCCAACATCATTAAGATGGCTCTTAATGATTTCCAATACTATATTGCAAACTCAATTTCGCTATTTTCCTAAGCGGTAAGCAGAATGTTTTGTACTGTTTACTCAAGGCACGCCCACATAATTATATACTTGTTTTCAACGTCGCCTTGGCAACGTGTAACTGTGGAAACAGTAGTGGAAATAAAGTATACAGAAGAATAAAGCAGAGATCTTATTTTGGGAGCGCGTTACAAAAGACATACTGCAGTGACCAGACCGGAAAAACACTGCACAGATTTAGGTTATGTAAGAGATGTAAAATGACAGCTAAGAAAGCACTTGTGCTAATAATCAAATTAGTATTTCATAAATTCTTTGAATAAATGTAGCAAGTGAAAAATACGGTACGCAAAGATATTTTCTATCAGGTAAACGCTTGCTCTTTTAGATCTAGCATGAGTACCAGTGGTGCTAACATTGTTAGATTCTTATTTGCATATAAGTTAATTCATGGCATGCAAGTCAAACTTACATCCACGAGATCATTCAAATCGCTGAGTATGTAAAATACACGCGACGCAGAGGAGCCCCATTCTCGCACGCATCACATTTCGTTACGGAGCAAGACGCAAGACGCCAGAGAATCTTCAATAACGACACTGTAGCAACATCAGAATTTTCGCGATAGACGCGGAGCAGGACAGTGGCTAAGAGCAAGTGTCGCGGCATTGGCGCAACTAAAAAGAAAAGAAATCGAGCAAACAAAAGGTACGTGGGCTGGGCGTGCACGTCCGCGCACTTGTCTTCCTTATCTTCTGCCCTCACTGGGGTACTGTGGCGGAAAAACAAAATTGCGTCACTGCCCTAAGACTCATTCAGATGGCTTAGTGGCACTGCAGTACCAGCTTGAGAAGCGGAGTTTGGTTGGCGATTCTTGTTTCGCACGGTTGTGTTGCGATAGAAGTATCTTGTATCCTAAGATACACTGATACATTATCAAATGTATCGGAAATACAGATACACATACTTGTCTTTCGAGAAGTATCGCGATACAGATTCAAGATACCCATAGAGTATCTAAGATAGTATCTAAGATACATGTATCTTCGATACTGCCCAGCACTGACTGTATATATTTATACAAAAAAATTCGGCAGATCCCACGTACCGTGGGAGTCGATGTTATGCGAAGCATGCGGTGGGTAGGTGACTGTGGCGTAACCTTTTTTACTGAGGGACACGTTACAAAATCACGCTAAGATTTGTGTAAATTTTATACGCACACTTACATATGTTGAAGAGCCACATATGTGTCATATAACCAGTTGTTTACGGTTGGGTAACGCTGCCAATAGCAACGTGGGTATTACCAACCCCAGAAGCGGTAAGCTGATATGTAGTGCCTATACGTGTCCCGAGAACGCACGCACGTTTCACGAACCCGTGTGCATGTATGCAAGGTGTTCTGGACAGTTCTTGAACAAGGGCATCATTACCGTGATCAGTGAGCACCAGCAGCTGGTCATGACTTGTTATAGAATCCGGTCGTGATCGTGGTGACGAGGGCTTCATGTGTAGTGAAGTATGTTGTATAGTATAGCTGTTGGAATTCGTGGATGCCTCGGTCATTTTGTCGACAAACTGTCTGTCGATAGAGCCGGCGACCTGTCGGACCCTGGAGCCACCCTTCGCGTTGGTGAGGTATAGGTCGTTGAGGCTGGTAGGCCTGGATAGTGCTACGTAGACCAACATCAGTGGATGGTGTTTGTCGTATTTGTAGACTACCTGGACGTATGTGGCCTACGTAGCCTAGTCTACAAAGCGGCTGTCAATCGATCTGGCATCATCCTCGCTCAGCATGAGGCCATCGCCCAGCCTCGTAAGAAAGGAAGAGGACACAGCGTCGTTCTGGCGGACTAAGTGCACTTTACGGTGCGGTGATGTGGATATCATATGTAACTTTCGTTAACGTATTCCTCCGGGGTCGAGCAATGCTTCAATATAGCTTGCTGAATCATTAGAATACAAATGTAATGTTTATTAGATTGCTGTAAAAGCGGATCCAACACTGGAACTACAGACGTTAATCTGATATGACGCCTGTATCGTAGGAGTAGACATCGTAGGAGTATCGTGTAGTGTTTATTGCTTTCTTGTAAAATTAGATAGCAACACCACAACCACAATTGACGTTGCACCGCTATTACGCCTGCGTAGGCTGTTTTTCCAAACCAATTTATAGACCTGGCGTGGCTCAGTGGTAGAATACCTGAGTGCCACGCAGAATGCTTGGGTTCGATTCCTGCTGGGATCCTAATTGTCATTCTTTCCATTCGTTAAGTCAAAGCTGCCGATGTTGGTTTTCCTTAACGCTCTAGCATTTAAGTTAACAATGTCTGTTCTCGCCGTTCCTGGGTAGATATAAACTGTCAGTCACTTGTGGAGCACACCCGTACACCGCGGCCCGTGGTAAACGGGTATGTGCCACACGTGTCTAGTGGAAAGGGTTTGACGACGTACGCGACAAGATTTAACGTTATTCATGTCCAGTAGGGTTGAGAGCTGGGCTAGTTGGTCTAAGCATAACTGCCGTGTACTATCGCTTGAGTGTGCGCAAAAAGGTGTTTTTTGGCAATGATTCAGTGTTCGTAGTTCATTTCTGTGTCGCTAGGATTTGGGTTATATATGAAGTGCTGCTTCTGAAATAAAATTAGTTGCGAGTGTAGCGAGTGTCGTGTTTTTTGCTTCCTGTCCTCTTTGTCCCCGTCGAATTTGCGCTACTACACCATACGTTAAAATGTTATTCATGTCATGACCCGGCAGTCATATTCATCAAATCCTCTTACCCTCCCATGCAATTTTGGTCTACACCAAGTTAAGGAGGCGATCATGAGAGCACCCAGACGTAGGCGGCTAGATAGTAGATAGATAGATAGATAGATAGATAGATAGATAGATAGATAGTAGATAGATAGTAGCTAGATAGATAGATAGATAGATAGATAGATAGATAGATAGAAGATAGCTAGATAGATAGATAGATCGATAGATAGATACGAGATAGAAACGCTCAAAGTGCCAGAGGTTCGCTAAGAAATGCTTCGCATTTAAAAATTTTTATTATCGTAAGTGGTAGCTAGACGTGGCTTCGTCCCCCTTCATTATAACGGCTTTATGGTCGGTGAAGTGATGGATCGGTGATGGGTCGTAGTGGGATGCTTGCAAAGACGAAGTGGTGGGCAGTTTTGCAAAGGTGGCTTCCGTTCCCCCTTCATTATAACGGCTTTATAGTCGGTGCAGTAATGGATGGGAGAGAATCGTAGTGGGATGTTTGCATAGACGAAGTAGTGGGCAGTTGCAAAGGATCGGTAATGGGCCGGTTACGCCTTACGCCGGAGGCCGGACGCGTGACAAGGTTAGACTAAGAGGAGCTTCGCCCCTAAAAAACGTGCTCTCGATTCCATGTTCGGTCAACACCACCTAGATTAGTGGCTCGGGCCCCTGTCTAGCCCGATCTGCGGTCGGGCCGGGCCTGGCCGGGTAGACAAAATTTTTTCTCGGGTTCGGGCCGGGCCCAGGTCTCGCTTTGAGTCTCCGGGCCGGGTGTGGGCGGGTAAACTAGAACGAGTTCCGGGCCCGGGCCGGGCCCGGGCCGAGAACCACGGCCCGTGCAGTGCTTTACTGCTCACGTCTGGATGCCGAGGTCTAAGCTGAGCAGAGCAGTGGCCCACATTGACGACAACCTATCCGGAGTAACTGCCATCATTCCGATAATTACATTGCACTACCACAACAGGCGTTTGGGTGTTGCTGGACATTAAAAAAGCCCTTGTCGTAGCTGTAGTAGTTAACAGTGAGAGCGCAGTCAGAGGAACGGTGGGACAGCCAGAAGAGCGCGGCTTATTGGACGCAGAACTTGGGCTGAGGTCGCCATCCCGCGGCATGTTGAAGAGTTATTGAGCATCACGGCCGGACTAGAGGGAAATGAAAAGCGCGTCGCGTCTCCTCTGTAGCCCGGCCGCAATTTTTCTCAGGGCGAGCGCAAGCAGGGAACGCAGTTAGAGTGCGCTGTAACATGGTTACAGCCAGGCGAGGCAGCTGCGCGCTGCAGAGCTATTTTTCATATGGATGAGTGCAATGAGCGTAGAAGAGGCTTGGGCAAGGTCGCCACCTTGTGGTGTGTTAAGGCGTTGACAAAACTGCACTTCTATTCGAAACGCGCCGAATGGGACAGACGCGTAGCAACGACGCGTTGCAGAAGCTAATCGCGGAGGCCACGGTCATCATGCATTACTTCACTTTACCACTTCCAGAAGGCGACACGACACCGCCGACCAAGAGCACTGCGAGACGAAAGTGTGAGATATAAAAGGCGCGTTTGTAAAGCCTCCGCAGTCTGTGACCATGGCGTAGTGGACAGCGTGCCCGGCATCTGTTGTCGCGGACCGAGAGGTCGTGGGTTCCGCTGATGGGACTTTTTTCTTCGAGGTCTTCTTTGCGTTCTGATCGCGTACATTTGGTCGACGTCATTTCCGTGACAGAAATACGTCACTGAAGTCTTGGTGGACCCCGGCATAACACACGGTTGTGTTAAACTAGAAATTCGGGCAGCCACGCACTAGTGGTGCAAATACTGTGGAAACAACAGAGCTGGTGGCCTTCCCCTCCTTCTCACCCGGACTTCCCCTTCCCATACACCATACTACGCATGGCTATGCTATGCTTTCTTTCTATTTTCTATCTCTTTCTTTCATTCTGTCTCTGTTTCGCTTTATTTCTGCTCTTCTTTCTCTTTTTCTTTCCCTCTACCTTTTTCTCATTCTGTCAGCAACGCAACAATATGGTTCTCATAAATGATTGTTCGGCTAGCGTGCCTGGATAGCCGAGTGGTTCCGGCGCTCACCTTCGGCTCGTGGATACCCGGGTTCGAATACCGGCTCGCCAAGATATTTTTTTTTCTTTTAATCATTTATTCTCCTCCTTCTCTCCACTTGCTCCTCCTCCTCCTGCTTTCCTTCATCCAACGCGCTGCTAGGCGACGTGCTTCTCGAAGCCTGGTGCAGCTGTGCCAAGTGGTCGCTAGGCAAGGCAGGTTTCTGCGAACGCGCGGAACATCCAGCTGAAACAACTCCTTTGTTAAAACGTCCTAAGATCTTCGTATTCTGACGTAAGACGGCTTATAGTGCACCCAGAATATTGTCTTACCAGTAGTGCATTCTTGTTTACTAGTGAAGCCGACTTGAAAGGGATTGACATAAGCTTCATCTTTGTAAGCTGGCTTTTTCACATGGGTGCTGCAGTGAAGCCAACTCATAACTTCGATGGCGGTGTCTCGTCGATATGTCACGGTAGACTCTGCACAGTGTTTTGAACGTCACAAGCTTTCGTTTGATGTCAAAGTGACCTGACTCCTCTGTGCCGTGTGCTTAGCAGCTTCGCTGGTCATCCAATTTCACAGTAGGGAATGTCTCATCAATTTTATTCACACTGCGTGTAAACCACGCTTTGAGAATGGTCGTTCGTGACAAGATACAGCGTTCCACCAATTATATCGGTCAATTGTGAAAATTCAGCACACAGAATTCCTTTTTTTGTCTCTCTTCTGTGTGCTCAATTTTCATAATTGATCTCTACCAGCACGTTCACTCGTATATACGAAGAAGTTATATCGGTCAAGAAGCCGGCAGGATAGGTTGAGTCAGTCTTGTGCAGTTTCGTTTACGAAAATTCCGAGTTACAGATTTTGGCGGTGGTGGCGGCGGCATTCACCTCAAGATATTTGAGTGGCGCCCTCTCGCGTGTGACGTCAGAGAGGGTACTCAGGTGCAGCTCTTCGGGCGCACGCTCGCTACGTGAAGACTGCTCGACGCTGCCAGCCAGTCTCTCCTGATGGAGTTACTGAAACATTAGTGGGCAAGTTGATAAAGCAATTTGTACTGAATGTTCAAGCAAAATGCCCACCGAAATCGAGCGGAGTTGCCGTCGGTAGCACGTTCAGTGTCGATTGCTCCTGGTGTCTGCTAGCCATCAATGTGTACATCAGCATGTATGGCGACGATTTCTTTTCGCGACTGTTCAATATTCAATGGCCGTGACGCATTCAAAATGACTTTCCGGCCCGTTTTCGATCACTGACTTCAGCGCTCGGGCTTCCGCTTCCGTGTCTGCGTTAAAGCGCAATATACGTACACTCGCAGGAAAGATCGAGTGAAAAGGGCCACAACAATAATCGCCATTTATTTGGCCTTCCGTTCCTTGCATTATCGCCGCGCGCCCGACCCTTTCGAGTCACTAACAGCATGGGCGTGACATTGCATTGCATTCTTGGTAGCAAAGTGGCCAGCGCCGAGTTTTCAAGAAAGGAAACGCAAGCAATCCAGATGACGAATATTGTTATGGGACAAAAAGACGGCCCTTTTTACTCGATCTTTTCTGTGAATGTATACCGCGTGCTGCGCGTGTTCGGTTGCCAAGCCTGCTCCTTCGGTTCAGTTCCTTTGTTCGAAGTTTTAAGCGCATGACAAACGACGTGTGATGTCATTCAAATAAATTAAATGGTCGTTACAGGCAGCAACCTTTGATTAAATCGAATTTTTCAGCAGCTGCCGTGTAAGCGCGTCGTAAGTACTTGAAATTTAAACAAGAAATAGACAGGTTGAGAGGCCGTGTCAAAACGCGATGCACGACGGTGATAGAAAATATTGGTAGGCTATGCGGAGCTTTTTTTTTTTTTGGCAGCATACTTTAGTCTCTACGTTAATAAATCAACGTTTGCTTACTCGCAAGCTTTCGCATGCGAAGTCGTAATAAGATGTATTTGAAATAAAATAGTGTAAATAACTCTCAACGGTCGACTCCTGATAGGCGTGATGCGGTCACTGTACTAAAGAGACTCACAGGGTCGCTTATGCATTTGCCTAAGATGACTCCAAGGCGAAAGCCGTCTTCTTTTAACACGAAAGTGTTTTATGCCGGGGTCCATCACGGCACCACTGATGTATTTCCGTCACGGATATGACGTTGTAAAACATACACTAACAGGCGGCAAAGAAAAAACTGGAAGAAAGAGTTCCGATGCCGGGAGTTGAACCTACGACACCTCGCTCCGCAGCGCGCGGCGCACGTTCGCACGTTCTTAAAGGGCCCCTCACCAGGTTTGACAATTTTGAGCTGACGAGCGCAATCCATGCACTAGGCGTTCATCATTACGTCTGCCAAAATTTGCAACGCTACGCGCCGCGTAAATGGGTCAAATTTCAAGCTCAACGCTGCTTGCCCTTCTTCTCGCGTCCACGCGCCCAGAGAATGAGGGGATGACGTGCATGAGAGAATGGCCCTACGTAGATAGTAGTGCTGTGACGTCGCTCCTCTACGTAGACGAGTGTGCTCTGACGTCGCCAACAGTAGCACGTGACACTGCGATAATTAGTTGACACGACGCGTAAATTTTGTAATTTGTTGCTTGAATGGATGAATAAAACTTGAGAGCAATAATAAAACACACAAACGGAATGTGTGCGTTTTCTTTTTTTAATTTTTACTGCGAATCGCAGCGAGATTCGAGACTAATCTGCCTCCGTTTCGCACGCGTTCGTGTTCTCGCGCTTTGCGCATCGTGCAGACGCCACCCTTTACAACGAAACTAATTTTCTACTGCGTTCCAGCGCTCATTAGGCTCATTTATCCTCCCGCGTCTAACTAGATGTTCATGCGGCACACCGCTAGTCTCGCGTCCGTACAAATGTTGCAGCTTTCGTGCTCAGTAATAGGTTGAAAGCCAAGTGATCGGCGAGGGCGCATTCGGCATAACTTGCAGAGATGAAGCGCAAAGAACGCCGCCACAACACCGCTCGCGTCCCGGGGGCTCGGGCTGGTTCGGGCGCGTCATGCGCTCGTGACATTCTGTGCGCATGACGTGTTCATGCGTATGCATTATGTGATCCTTCCGCTCGCGTGCCGAAGAGGGCAGGGAAGGGATTTGTCTTGCGAAGGCTACGCGGGGCGAGCGGCGAGGGTTTGCAGCTCGCCTCCTCGCATCATGGTTTCGCGCCGCTACAAATTATTGTTTTTCTCAGCTTCTAACCGACCGATTAGAAAAATTCTTGTGGCATAATGCTCTTTATTGGGCCCGCAACAACTTGCAATGTGTAACTAAAATGCGTTAGGTCACCTGGTGAGGGGCCCTTTAAGCTTACTAACGGCAGAGCGCACGTTCTTAAGCTTACTAACGGCAAGCTATTTATATATACCATTTAACGTTCGCGGTACTCAGAGCTCGGTGGCTTCAGCGTATTCTTGTTATCACTAGCGAGATGGCGCGAAGAGCGCGCAGGGCGCGCTTCAAAGGTCGACGCCCCGCGCGTCGCGATGCGGGCGCGCTACAGCAGGGGTGTCTCTCGTGTGCGCGCGCTTACCTCATGATGGGGGCGGCTTGTAACGCCTTCTCCTTTCACCGCAACTTTCCGTTGACGATTCAGAGAGAATGAAGGTCACTTCGCTCGCTGCAGCGGCCGCATTTCCGAAAAGAGCGCGCTGCTCACACGCAAAGAAGTAACAATTCTGACAGTTGTTAGTTCGCGCTGATCATCATCATCATCATCATCATCATCCTGTCTACGCCCACTGCAGGGCAAAGGCCTCTCCCATGTTCCGCCAATCAACCCGGTCCTGTGCTTTCTGCTGCCACGTTATACCTGCAAACTTCTTAATTTCATCTACCCACCTAATTTTCTGTCTCCCCCTCCCGCGTTTGCCATCTCTTGGAATCCAGTCAGTTACCCTTAATGACCATCGGTTATCCTGCCGACGTGCTACGTGCCCGGCCCATATCCATTTCTTCTTCTTGATTTCAACTATGATGTCCTTAACCCCCGTTTGTTCCCTGACCCACTCTGCTCTCTTCCTGTCTCTTAATGTTACACCTATCATTTTCCTTTCCATCGCTCGCTGCGTCGTCCTCAATTTAAGTTGAACCCTCTTTGTAAGTCTCCAGGTTTCTGCTCCGTAGGTAAGTACCGGTAAGATGCAGCTGTTATATACCTTCCTCTTGAGGGATAGTGGTAGATTACCATTCATGATTTGATAATGCTTGCCGAATGAGCCCCAACCCATCCTTATTCTTCTAGTTATTTCACTCTCATGGTTCGGCTCCGCGGTTACTACCTGTCCTAAGTAGACGTACTCATTTACAACTTCCAGTGTCTCGCCACCTATCGCAAAGCGCTGTTCTCTGCCAATATTGTTCCACATTACTTTAGTTTTATGCATATTAATTTTCAGACCTACTCTTCTACTTTCGGTATCCAGTTCAGTAATCATGAGCTGCAATTCGTCTCCCGAGTTACTCATCAATGCAATGTCATCAGCGAATCGTAGGTTACTGAGATACTCTCCATTAACTCTTATCCCTAACTCTTCCCAATCTAGGGCCCTGAATACCTCCTGTAAACACGCGGTGAATAACATTGGAGAGATCGTGTCTCCCTGCCGTACGCCCTTCTTTATTGGGATTCTGTCGCTTTCTTTATGGAGGACTATAGTGGCTGTGGATCCGCTGTAGATTTCTTCCATTATGTTTATATAGGCTTCGTCGATGCCTTGATTCCGCAGTGCCTGCATGACTGCTGATGTCTCCACTGAATCAAATGCCTTCTCGTAATCTATGAAGGCTATGTATAGGGGTTGGTTGTATTCCGCGCATTTCTCTATCACCTGATTGATAGTATGAATATGGTCTATAGTTGAGAATCCTGTACGAATCCTGTACGCGCTGATCATGTATATGCTATTTTCGTGCGTCCTTTCTGCTTTAGAGCCCGCTGCAAGTTTCGAGCTGCTTGTCGTTATTCGCGTGATATTACAATTTGTTTCTATAACATTCATTCCTTCACCTTTGTGGCGAAACAATGCACAATAAACGCTCAACTACCCCTGTGAAGACATGTTTCACTTTCGTGTCATACCGATTCCTATGAAGGGGGGGATCAGCCATGTTTTTTTCTTCAGTCGAGGTATTGTTCCTTCCCCGCCCTCCTCCGAATGCTTTCTGGACGTAACGGGGTTTTTCACTGCCTCCAGGATCGGAGGCATTGCAAGCATTCTACACATCACCTGGTTTTGCATTGCCTCCGTGATCGACCCACCGATCACGGAGGCAATGCAAACCCACGATTTCATGTGACGACGTCATCATGTGACGTGACGTTATGACGTCACAAATTTTGGCGGTCTTTGATGTCATGAGGACGTCATAAGGTGACGTCAACATGTGTAGATTTTTTTTGCATCACTCGTGCTGACGCTGCCGACTCAGAACGCCGACAGTCATTTTTTGCGTTTGATCCAAGGCTTTCACCTTAAAATATTCAATCTTATCACAGCACGGTAAAGAACAGCAATAACCAGCCTAAGGAACCAGAAGAATGGTAGGAAATAAGAGACAGGAAATAGCTCTTTCTGCTCTTAATGGACACACTCGCCGCTTTTTCCTACTGTTTACCAAGCTGTACTATCGGTGACAAATGAAACACGAACCGCGGATCGCGTTCCCCAAGCATTAGGAACTGTATACTGCACGCCGTCCTGTCATCACCATTGACAGGCACGCGTACCCGATTAGGCGGCACTGCGCAATCGAAAGCATGAATCTGGCTCACGAGCGGCAAACCGCAAGAGCGTATCTACCTCTAATCATAAGGGTGCAAACTACGCGCCCCATTGCTGGCATTTCATTCGGAGCCGATAGTAGGTGTAAGTTTTATTGTGCATCGAACTGCCCTAATCTACGCTAGTTGTCCGCAATAACCCGCTGGTCGATGAAGTTATCAATTTATTTTGTCGGCATACGTTTTGTGTACATGACTACAATTGGGAGTAGAGTGTGAACTTTCGTCCAACTCAAGTCTGTTTGCATAACGCTAACTTTAGCGAACAAGCCGTAAAATTGATCGCGCTTCGCTTCCAAAGCAGCGTAGACTCTCTTTAATTAGCTAGGCGGGACGTTCGCGCTTTTAACACCGTCCAGCCCAGTGAATGACGCTGCGAACTCGGGGGCATGATCCTGACCGTGATGGCTCTGAGTATATAGAAGATATGTTAAATGTTAACGTTTCTTAACCTCCTGTCATGCTAGCAGCCATCTAAAGAACTATCATTACCAGAAGATACAGCTAGTAGTCGAGGAACGACGTGCAACGCGAGCGAACTATAAGGAAAATGCTGCTTCTAGCCAGAGCCTAGCAGACGACAAAAGCCGAATCCCCGCCTTTGCGTCACCGGAGCGAACGTTCGCAACGCCGCCATGGGTGGCGCACGAGGCGAATAGCTCGCGAAAAACCCGGCGCCGACGAGTATAAAAAATCCAGCAGATCCTACGCACAGTGGGAATCGATGTAATTAAGCAGCCAGCAAAGAGGTGCATACATCGCCTTGTCTGTTTTTGAGGCAAATGAAGTAATTCATGTCATGACATCTAGTGCACTATATATCGCATGTTTGTCATGCAATTTATGCATGTATATACCACGGTAATGAAACGTATAGTCTGGTATACGATGCATGACCTATCATTTATGTTTGTCTCGCACTCACGTCATGCCATATCAATTTTTTATACATCCACTTAACGAAACCGCGAGTAGGGCAACAAGACAGTGTCATGTAAATCACATCATACATGACGTGAATGCCATGATTCGCATGCTAGGACCTGTCATTTATGTTCGTCGTAGAGTCACGTCACGCAATACCAACTTTCGTGCATATTAAGCAAGCGAAAACGCCGCAAGCACACCACGAGCATGGCATGTAAATAATGCTCTACGTGACATGCATATGACGATTTTCATGTCACTACCCGCCATTTACGTTCGTCGTACAGTCACGTCACGCAATACCAATTTTGGTGCATATCAAGCAAGCGAAACGGCCGCGACCGCACCCTGAGCTTTTCATGTCAATCATGTCCTACATGACACGAATGTCGTGATTTTCATGTTACCACCTGTCACTTATATTCATCGTACAGTCGCGTCACGCAATGCCAATTTTGGTGTATATGAAGCAAGCGAAACGACCGCGAGAGCGCCATGAGCGTCTCATGTAAATCATGCCCTGTATGACACGCATGCATGGCGTGCGCAGAGGGGGAGCAGGGGGGCGGCCGCCCGCCCTAGTCACCGAAAAAGTGGGGGGCGCATAGTCTGCCCCATATATTCTAAATAGTCAGGGAGGCGCCGCGATGAACCTTCGGCCCCCTTGAAGGGGAAGCCTGCGCACGCATATGCACGAATGTCATGATTTTCACGTTGTCTGTTATTTCTCATTATTATCACGTTACCACCTGTCATTTATGTTCATCATACGGTCGGCTCGCGTCACGCAATGCCAATTTCGGTGAATATCAAGCAAGCGACTTTAGCCACAAGCATCTCTACACCATCCGCAGTAGCGCGTGTCGTATTTTTTTTTTTTTCGAAATAACCATGGCATGCACATGTGCATGAGCGGTGCGCCGTAAGCCAAACAAAAATACTGATCGCGCGATTCAAGTGTATACAAAGAGAGCGGCCCGAGTAGCGCTCTTCTACTGCACACTCGTTGTTTATAATGCCATGCGGTGTAACCTGTCGCACGGATTTAGTATTGTCGTTCTGGTTTTCTTGAACGCTATACGTGTGCGTTCATTGACATATCTTATTAAAATATTGCGCTTTCGCATCCCACGACGGCGTTGCATTATCGTGCGCGAATAACACACGAGGGCCCGCGATCAGCGGAAAGGTGAGTACTGCTTCATCTACTGTACGGCTCCCCAACTCTCAGCTCCGTGTTCTCAGTGCACGCTTACTGAAGAAAGCAAAAGAAAAAAAAAGAACATGGTTGATCTCTCCGTCCTAGGAATCGGTATAACACGAAACTGAAGCGTCTCTTCACAGGAGTAGTTGACAGTTTATTGTACATTAATGTATGAGAGCTTCCACAATGTCTATTGGTGTTTGGCAGTTATGGCATCGTTGCACGTTGGTGCCCCCACGTCGAAGCCTATAGCGGCAAATCTCCGTCCCGATGACAGAGGTCCATGATCTTGACTTGAACCTTGTGGTAGCTGAAGTAGTTAACACCCGGACACCGCATAGGGTGCATCCCACGCAAAGATGGCATCATCGAGCACTTAAAGAACACCGGTACTAGATATGCACTGATTCAAAGCGTCGTCATCTGCCAAATGCCAAGGTGTGCGCTCCCCAGTAATATAGAAACCTACACCAGTGCTCATGCATGTACCAATCAGGTGACACAGCGCTTCAGGAACGCCAGAGGCAGAGCTCGTAGCTTGAGCCATGAGTGCGGAAAGGCGTTCCGCTAAAAAATCGCGTCTCTCTCGCTGCACAAAATCACTCACTGCGCGACATTCACCCGTCGACGTCATTGCCTTTCTGTGCCACTTACTGCGGCAGCTTTAATAGCCGGTGCTATCGCACTCGAAGCAGTAGGTGGCGGAGAAACGCCGCTAGTGCATGCGGAAGCTGCACCGCTCTGTCGATGAGTCGTCACGCTAACGAGACGCGAAGGGCAAAGCGCGTACTACGTCGTAACCAAACCGAATCATCGCGTACGGCGCATCGCACCAACCGAAGAGTTTCCTACAATGATGCATTGAAAGCCTCCGTGACGCTGAAAAACCTAAGCGCTCCCTGTCGACACTCGTTACCCTCCTGATGCAGTACTTCGCCTCAGCGATTCTGGACGGCGGCAGCGCTCCGCCAACAGAGATCACAGTGAGAGAGAGAGGAGCATGGCCCGCTTGCAAAGACTCGTGCACGCGCCTCGGTGGCGCAGTGCTTAGAGCACGGGGCACCTTTCGTCGCGGACTGGGAGGTCGGCGGTTGAATTCCCTTTGAAATTGTGATCAAAGTAAGCCACGAGACAGAGAGCCACGAAGACGAGCGCTGACTTCCAACTAAAATTTTACGGTGAAGAACAAGCAATTTATGAAAAACGACATGCGATAAAAACCGCGTATGATAAATGACAAGCCCTCCGAATCACCCAGGTCATGCAAACCAACGAAATTTTTCCTTCTGGTTTTACTTTTTCATCTGTTCGTGTACATTTTGCCGACGATGTCACTTTCATGACAGAAATGATGTCAGTGAAGTCTTGGTGGACCCTGGCATAAAAACTCTTCGTGATAAAATCGAAGCGAAGGAATAAGTGGCTGTTAAGGGAAGGGAATACGCGGCATGTGGACTATGAACTTCGGCGCGCACTGCCTTGCGATGCTTGCAAAGAGGTGCATGTTGGGATTTTTGCGACGATCGAGTCTCGTATGACGGCACTGACTTTCCGCGGAAGCGCGCAGCAGCGTCGATGGCACTGCCTATACACACGTTTATATACGTGAATCACTGCTTTCGTCGATCTGTAACACCCGCAAGCTAAGGTTGATGAAGCATCCTCTCTCGCGCGTCTACGCATATATGTCTACATGCAAATGCATATATCGTAATATTGTTCCGGAAGTCTAGCTTATATTGCAGGAGAGCAACTAAATTGCACGGACAAATAAGAATTGAGGTTGAAGAGCGCTTTCGCGCGCGCTGATCATTTCCGAACCAAAGCGCAGCGCCGATCTTCTTGACTTTGAAAGTTTGAAAACTTTATTCATTCCAACATTCCATAATTTGGGATGCTGAGGGCCGGGGTCAAAAAGCCTCTTCACGGGCTTGACTATAGGACCACGACCCGTACAAAATGGCAGGGATAGGCACGCGTACAGGTCAATAGAACAATGTACAGAGTGAAAAAATAACATATCTAGTTCAAATTTCATCGAACATGAACAGAAATAGCTCAGTGAAATTCTTTGTAGGCGAAAATACATAAACAGCCACTGCATTTAGAATTTGCCAAAACCTGAGTGACCATCGTTGGTAATCATATAACAGAAATCAGACAACACAATGACGTTAATTTATAACTCTAACCAGACTGCATATATATATATATATATATATATATATATATTATATATATATATATATATATATATATATATATATATATATAAGCAATGAAGAAAGAAACTACGACTTTCGTTGGTTTGGCACTGTATATTTTCACTTAGTGAAAATATACAGTGCCAAACCAACGAAAGTCGTAGTTTCTTTCTTCATTGCTTATTCTATCGGGGTCCGCGTGATTCTTTTCCCACTACTATATATATATATATATATATATATATATATATATATATATATATATATATATATATATAACTGTGTGAACTTTAATTCGATAATCACACAACATGCAAGGAAACCATACAAACGAAAAAAACAGAAAGTATAAACGATATGTAAGCCAAAAAATATTTTTAGCAATATTTTCATATTGTTATTTGATTTGTAAAACGGCAAGAGAAAGCGCAGCATTTCTTTGCCGTATTTAGTGCGCGTGCGTGGAAGAAACCACGTGTGAACATGACGAGTGTTGTAAAGAAGGGTCCGCTGGTTTATTCGAGCGAGTGTGCCCAAAAAGTTATCACTTTTTAGTCCTGTGTGGTAGCGTTTCATAAGACTTGTGTAGTAGTAATCTGGTAGGGACGAAACAAATTCGCGTCGGTACTTTCTTTTCTTCGTTCAGGTAACTAATAGATTCGTTTTAAACTCAGTGTTACATTGTTCCCGCATTTTGAGGGGTCCCTCGTTGCCTGAACAGCGCACGAAGCAGTGCGACGTCATCGCAGAACGAAGATAAAAAACCAGCAGCTAGTACTGGAAAGGCTGCGATAAGCGATTGGTATAGTTTTCGCGCACAAGACATGGCGGATCGAGCTTATGGGCTTGTCAACAGATGGAGCTGTACATTTTGGATACAAGTACCTCGAAGTATGGGTAAATGAGGGTGATCGATACATGGAAATACAGGAAAAAGCCTCGGCAGCAAAAGGAATGAGGAATGCTGCAAGAATGAAGCACAGAGCGTTATGGGGATACAATAGGTACGAGGTGCTTCGAGGTCTGTGGAAGGGTGTGATGGTCCCGGGGCTTACATTTGGGAGCTAAGTGGTGTGCATGAAGTCAGAGGTGCAATCATGAATGGATGTGAATCGAAGGACTGTGGGACGCCTTGCGTTCGGCGCTCACGGGAAGACGACAAATGAGGTTGCAAAGGGCGATAGGGAATGGACAAGTTTTGAGGTGAGGGATGCTCAGAGAAAAATGAGGTTCCAAGGGAGGCTAAGGAATGTGAAGGAGACTAGATGGGCAGAGAAGGTGTCCCGGTATTACATTGGAAGAGCGCCCTCCGTGCGACGGCCGATGGGTCAGCTCCTTTCATCGCCGCTTCTGCCGCGTACGTCGCTCGCGCGCTTTTACCAGCTGCTGGGATGCGCGGGGCGATGTTGTTGACTTGGACATTTTACGGACCATGACAGCGACGGCAAAAACCCGTGGAGAGTGTCCATATAATGATATAGCAATAAAACGTGCTAATTAATGGGCTAGTGCGAATTCACTTCCGAAGCGCCTTTCATTTTACAGCGAAAACTGTTATACGATCACAACAAGGGCCGTTTTTGGCGCCGTAGTTGTCCGCCGCCGCCGGTGTCCGTAACCACTATCACTCGAAATAAGAAAAAAATTCAAGGATGGAATGAGGTTCGAACCTGGGCCCTCTGCGTGGAAGCCCAGCGTTCTACCTCAGAACATGTCGCTGCTTGAAACTGCTTTGCAAATAGACTCTATAGAGGCCTCATGTCGAGAGGGAACCACATTAACATATGTAATATAGCGTGGTAGAAGAGTAAAATAACAACCAAACGTTACCCAACGCGAATTCTGTAACCAGGCGTCACACAATGCGAATTGCGCGAGTGGTTTGTTGAATGTTTCCAACCCATTACAAAGAGCTCTTCCATAATTCTTCATCGTCATCAGCCACAGCATCAACAAAGTGCACACGATGCCTTACAGGTGTTAATCAGGTACCAGGGTTCTCCGCAGAATGACGAAAAATTGCATAGTGGCTGCTTCCCTACTTCACAAAAATTATGATGATTTATAGCGTAGTGGGTTCCTCGCAACAGCACTTTTATTGGTTGCCAAGGAAGCCCATAAGGCTCCCATCATCCATTTCCTCGGGGTCTCAATAAATTTATTTCTCTCTCTCCCTCTATCTATTTCTCACGTTAGCGTATGTTATAAAGCGTGGTGGGAGAGTGAAATAACGGCCGGACGTCACACAATGCGAATTACGTAACTAGTGGGTCCTCTAAAGCTTCCAACCCATTAGAAAATAAGGAAAAATAAACAAAACCCAAACATTACAAAAGGCTCAGTCATAATTCTTCATCGTCATCAGCCGTCGCATCAAGAAACTGCGCATTTGGTACCTCGCTTGTCTGCAGAATGACGAGTAATATCGTTGTGGGTGCTTTTCAACTTCACAAAAATATGCTTTGTGGTGTAGTGGGCAAGCTGCTAGTGTACTTGTATTTGTAGCCACAACAGATTTTATAACGGGCTCTAAAAATGCCGCTCTTCGAGCTTTCGCTGTGACTGTGCTGCGCTTTCCGCGCTGGCCTGGTGTTTTTTTTTTAGTCTTGGCTTTAATAACGGCCATGAGAGCAAAACGTCGTAGGCGGTTAGCTAGCTAGCTAGCTAGCTAGCTAGCTAGCTAGCTAGATAGATAGATAGATAGATAGATAGATAGATAGATAGATAGATAGATAGATAGATAGATAGATAGATAGATAGATAGATAGATAGATAGATAGATAGATAGATAGATAGATAGATAGATAGATAGATAGATAGATAGATAGATAGATAGATAGATAGATAGATAGATAGATAGATAGATAGATAGATAGATAGATAGATAGATAGATAGATAGAAGAGAGTTTTGGTAACGGAAAAGATTCTGGCCTCGTTTCTTGGACTCGGCGACGCCACAATAGACAGCGTATAATCGTAGGCGGCACGCCGCTTGAGTTGGTCTTTTTTTTTTTTGCTGGCACTTGCCTCTACTTTTGGCGTATAAGTAGCGATATTTGCAGCTGCGCTACAATTTCGTGCGCTGCTTCTATCGACTACAGAGCTATAGAATTTGCAGCTGTAGGTATGGTAAACTTGCTGAAGTTACGAACATTTCTGCCTGTAAACATGGTTTTTGTTATTACGCGAAAATTGGTTTGTAAATTAGGTTAGGAATTTTAGCCCCAGGACTGTTAGTAATTAGCACATTAGAGCGTCTCTTCGTAGAGCAATATGGAAGCTATACGACAGCGGGTCGGGGATCGAATTTCCATGAACTCTGCGCGTGATTTGATAACGCTCCCTTCTATGTTTTGCGAGGCAGCTTGAGTTCGGTGGAATGGAATGGCTTCTTCGGGACTCTCCCCTCCCTCGTCCATTATCGGCGCATATGCTCGAACTGCTGAGTGGATTGGCTCCGCCGCACGACGCTGCTCACTCCGACAAACAGCGCCGTCGTTTCCTTATGGAAGAATTCTCGCTGCACAATTTCGATTTTGCTTTGCTCTTTCGCCGCCTCTCTATCGACGCCGCCCAAGGGCTCAGTGCCATCTCACTGAAAGGACCTAACCGCCTGCACTTATGCGCTTGCATCGAAATCAATTTACAATTCTCTACCGCCCAGCTCGCTTCGTCTTCGTTCAAATGCAAATTGGGTATATCCCGCACTTTCAATTGCAGTGCGGACAGAAAGTGGAGCGGGCAGTCTCTCTGAAAGCGAGGCATGCACAAAAGGTGCACCGTCCACTTTGTGGCCTCAAAACAAAGCACTTTTCTGAATGTTCCCATCTGTCCTTGGATGCTTTCAGTATATAAACCATGGGCAGCTGTTCGTGAATGTTCTCTTTTGTGACGCCTGGAAATCGCGCTTTTCTTTCGGATCCAGTATGACCAAAAATGTTGCGCCGGTTCTTCTTTTCGACCGCATTACTTCTTAGTTTCGTTGTTTACTAATTCACTAGAAAGTTGTGAACAGTTTGAAGCACTTTGAAACTCGTACTTTTCCAACAAAAATAAAAGCATTGGCGTCTTTCAGATTTAGCTCCCTTATAGACGATCCGCTTCGGAAGCTAGTTGTAGGCCGATACGTAGCCATACGTAGCCGACGTGGGTGCACTAAAGGAACTGCTAATTAACTGCCTACAGATGTGCTGCACGCTAGGGATCTGTGATAGCGAGCATAACAGCAGCGTAGAAGGAGCTCATTCTACTACACTGACGGATTCATACAATGTAAGAATTTGTGCATGACAGACAGCCAGCACGTGTTTTCTCACTCGTCAGCGCTGCAAATACTCTCCGGTGAAGAAGAGTAAAAATGGCCTAACTATCACATGATAATTAAGAGTGATTTCAAGCGTATATTCCTAGCGTGGTCGTACATTGCTGAGCAAATTGTTCATCTTGCGAAACTCATTCACAGTTGTTCTCGTTCCTTGGACGGAAGCTGATGCACTTGCACAGAGGGAACGATATAACGAAGGTACATAATGGTCCCGCAAAGTGTAACATCTGCTTGTCATGCTGCAGTGATTTATCACCGAATGACTGCTGTGGCAGCACAATTACAGAGAGCAACCTGTGCCTTCGATAATTCACTGGGAAAATAAGCAAATGCTGGAAACGTAGTCTCGCTTCCACGCCAGCAAGGTTAGGTTGCAGGGTGAACGATTTATTCTATTATATGCCACTAGTCTCCGTAACCCTTGCACAACCCCTGGAATAAATAAATCGATCTGAAGTTTAGGACAGAAACGAAAACCCATCTTCTGACTTGGCGAGATAAAAGCCATGTCTCGAGCATTGGGACGAATTAAAAGGTTCTTTTTTGTTCAATGCCCCTCCTGTAGACGTTTTCAGCGCACCACGCGTTTTGTATGGCCAGTCTCTTAGTTGAAGGTCGCTCGAAAACCGAGGAGTCGAATCCTCTTTTATTCTTCGGGCTGCTCAATCCCCTCGGCGCTTCTCTGCAGGATCGGCAAACATGTTGGAGCAACGGCGAGCTAAATCCGCTCCAACTTAGATACGACGTGTAAAATCAGAACACAAATTGTAAAGGCAGCCCGAACAGGTAATTCAGGCGCAAAAAAGAAAGAAAAGCGCACTGGAGGGCATGAATAACTTTACAGATTACGATGTCGGGAGGAAAGTAACAATAATCTTGAAAGGCTTCACGCTCTTAGGTGCACTTGCGAAGGGTGATTTGGAAGGATGATGGATACACGCCTTTTAGATTAATCCGAGAGCCGCTCGCTAATCCTTCTTTTATGAGAGAGGGCGTTGCGAGGAAGCTGCGGCAGCGTTTTCGAGAGCGTCGCCTTTAAGGGATTTTTCCGCCAAAAGAGCCCTCGTAGATAAAGGAGAAGCTGGATGCTTCCAGAGGAGAGATCCTCCTCCAAGTCTCTTGGTTTTCGAGTGGCGCCACACGGGCTGACGCAAGTGGCTTTTCTTGCTCTGTAGTCGCTTTCTCGCGTCGCAGGCGGCTTCTCCCTGCCGCCAGTGGTTCCTTCTTGCTCTGGCGGTATACTTGTCAAGAGCTCAAACTGTGCTCACGAAAGGAGTCTTTCCGAGCGGGGCAAGCACCCGCGTGCACTGTTCTAGGATGTTACTGCTTAGTCGTCATGAAATGGGACGCTGCCACGCTCATGCATACTCAATTCCGCTGTTTGCACATTTTCTTTACTTGCCACATGCTACAAAGGCGATATATTAGACGTTAATGTCAAAGAATAAATATACGATGCACGTGTTAAAAAATAATTTAGAATGATTACGCATGAACTAATGTGCTACCCACTTACGTTTAATTAAGGTGCTTGACCAGGGAACACGTTTTAGGGCATTTGGTATTCCTCAGAACTTGAACGGATGGTCGGCAAATGAAGTCTAATGAATTACTATGCATTACTTTTCTGGCTCCTCGCTGCGATTGCTCAGCTGCTAAGTCGCGACGCTCTGCCGGTAAGACATATTCAGGCGCATGCAAAGATGTCTCCAGAAGTGTATGCACCGAAACAGTTGCCGGTCGCTAGCATGGACGATTTAAGAAAGCCAGGGTTCATAACTGTACACGAATCGGGCAGACGTTCGGGGGAAGCTTGCAGAGATTCCTGAACATGGGGTGCGTTTCGACCGGCGGCCTTGTCTACTTGAAGGCTGCAACTGCTTTACTTAGCGTGTGTATATACTTCGTATCCTCGGCCGCGGGCGAGCATTGCTGAAGAGTTGAAAGCGCTGTATTAAAAGCATCCAGCAATTGGAGAGTGGTCGGAGCCCACAAGAGACAGAAGCATCGCTGGAATGTCTTGGTCTTTTACGGCCAAGTCGCGGGAGCTGTCTCCTGCAGCCGCTGTGGCCTTGGTTGTCCTCGGGATCTCCGAAGTAACTCATGTAGGAGGAGCAGCCGTAGGTTGTCAACTATGCTTCACAGAGCCATTGGTGTTCCTCGATCTGCGACGGCGATCACTGGCGTAGCCAGGGAGGGGGAGGGATTCAATCGCCCTGCCGAATTTTTTCAGTTTTTTTCTGCATGTGTATACACGTCTACACGCACACATACAACTGCACGCACAAACATAAAGTATCGCTGAACGCCCCCTCCCCCTTCCAGAAAAAAATTTCCGGCTACGCCCGTGACGGTGATGGAGTGTTCACAACGATATTGCAGTTAGGTTCTTAGCCCTAGATGTAGAGGAAAGTGCGATGCTGAATAGCTTCGTTGACGTGACAGGAACCGGAGCGCTCAGAGTGATGTACTTAAACGGCCATGTTTCTTAGCTTCACGCATTGGAGCTCCAAGTAGGAAGCCTTAATATGGAGAGTGAAAGACGCCATACAGCAGTAATTAGAAACTATGCTTGCCATTAGTCGTGTTTCTTGCGATGTAATGGCGCTTGATGGCGTCAGCGCGAAAGCTAAGCTCGTCGTCACTCTCAAGTTGGCCAGTCAGGGCTATGTTCTTATTAGAAAAGCATGAATTCCGATAACGTTCATCAGTAAGCTTGCCTTGAGAGGGCTCATATCTGGAGAGGTATGCGATTACCAGAGGATTCGTTGTCAACACTTGCTCAGAAATGTAATGTCACTAAGCTCCGCGTAGAAAAGCACCCGCCAGCAGAATGTGGCGTGCAGTCGGAGCGCGGAAAGCGAGTGCAATAATATATAAATGCCGAACGAGAGCGAGAGACACGAAGAGCAAACAGCTCTCACTCGTCAAAAGTTTATTGTCCCTAACGCATTTCTCGCAGGGAACGCCTGTATGAACTATTGACACTCAATATGCCTCCTTCAAAACGCTGAGATAGGCACAAACATTTTGTTGCGACAGACATGAACGCAGGACTGAGAAAGTGGTGCATGGTGCCAACTGCTATGAACTGCAGGATTAAAGAGGAACTTGGGGATTCGGACGCACACAAAGAAAATAGAGGAGCGGCGGGGGGAGGTCACAAGAAGCGAGTACAACGAAGCCCCGCTGTACAAATGATCGTTAGTCTGCCAGTAGTGTGACCTTCTTGAAAACATTCGCAAAGAGCATGTTAGAGTGAATATGAGCGCGGTTAAAAAAAAGAAAAGACATGGTGCGTTTATGCATTGGGATCACAATGCACTGAAGGGGATTGTGGGAACGAAACGAATAACCGTTTTTTGCTTCAGCTGGTGCCCAACATTCTACACTCCCACCTGACAAAAAGGGCACCCTGCCCCACGCATGCCTTGCACTGCCAGAAAAATACGTCGGCCTCCTGGAGCTCCTCTTGCTATCCTCACGAACTCTTGCACAGCCACAGAGGACTCGTGGGAATTACAATGGCGTCATCGCCACCGTCGTTAACTCCCTGGCTTGCCTGCCTTCTGCTTTTTTGTCGTTGCACGAGAACTTGCCTGCGAAAAGAGCGAAAGAGCGTCAACAACAACAACAAAAAAAGAAGGAGAGCGTTCGTGGCCGTCCTCATTGTTCTTTCGCTTTGGCTGCTTTTTACTCGGTCCTCCATTGTTATCTCTTCCTTCCCTGCTTCCGCGTCGTCTCACAGGACCGGGGAATTAGTGCTAATCGCCCCACAGATTTCGCACAATGAGCCCCCTCCCGCGAAGGGAAGATGCTCCCTTCCCTTCACGAGTGAATGAATGAAGCTGCTCATTTCGCTTTCCACAGCGCCGCATCCCGTCCCTATTGTTTGCTGCACTCGAGGAGGCCAAACACTAACAAGTCCCGAACATTTCTGCGCATGCGGGTGTCTCTTCTCTGATCCGTAAGTTAGCTCTTCTCGCGTACAGCTGTGGTGGCCAAACGCGCTCGAGATGAGAAAGCGGAGTCGGAATAACGGTCGACCGGGTTTCTGAGATGTCGCTCACGTTCCTCGCCAAGAAGACGACCTGACCGTTGGAGACGGCTTTATTTCTCGCTGTTCGCAAGTTTGCGTGACGAGACTGGAAATTACGTTTCAGCAATGCGCATGCACAGGGTTGTTGTGCAATGGGCGGCTTTTGTCGCAAAGTGCACGCGCAGCGCCGCCGCTTTAAGGGACACGAAAGTTCCACAACGAATGTTCTTAGGCTGGTAAAGCATGTTTAAAAACCTTACTGTACTCTCGTTAATTTTACCGTCTTAGGCTTTTTCACAGAAGAGGAAAAGTCAGTTTCGCCGCAAGGGCGAAGCAGTAAATGGGATCGCAACACACTGGAATAGTGTATAGGCTAGCAGCTGACTCCTTTAGGAAAGCGGCCTTCGTGCTGCCTGCGGCGTCAACGCAGGTGAGAGAACAAAGCCATCTCCGATTCGCTGTCAAGACACGAGCGCGCGCAAATGTAAGCACTGCCAAAGCAAGCACTGCCTGCTGTCTCCATGTGCCTTTCGCGCTGCATAGACGGCTGGTTCGTTTTATCTCTGCTAGAGCCGCGCTCGTCGGCAACGCCTTCACTCGCGCAAAGAACATGAGACGCGCGGGGCGATGCGATCGACTGCCTGAGTTCATAATTCCGAAAGCCACGTACACAGTTTGGTTGAGAAACATGGCTTACACCGGCGTGTAGCCTATGCTCCGCGTAGCCACACGAGCTGCTTTATGCGTTGCGTCGTGTTTATTCCTTCGGTAGCAATCAATGAGCGCGAAATTATCCAAGAGCACAATAGATCGCAATAGTGATGGAGGTACGGGGCTTTTTGAAGAGCTTCGTAAGGAACGATGGCATCTCCCAGTACTTGTACTCAAACGCTACACGATGCTACGTGGTCAATGAAATGAAATAAACCTTAGCTATCGGAAGTAGGCTTGGTACGAGCGACGCGCAAGCCGTTTATGAAGACGGGCAGCATGTGCGTCGGCGGAGAAGCAGCGCGGACGGAGGGGCACGCAACACAAGCGCTGTCCGGGGGCAAGTCTATTGCCATGGCAAATATAAACGGCGGGAGGAAGGATCCGTGAAAGTAGCGAAAGCAGTACTACCGTTTATGAAATAGGCAGAGCTTGCGTCTGACGTCTGTGGAGATTGCAGTTTGAGCATCTCCCGAATACTGTTGATGCTCGAATGGTAGTTGTAGATAGACCTTATGAAGCGAGCCGCACGAATTTCAGACATTTTCCAGTAGCTCAATTAGGTAGCTTTAACGAGGACTGAGGGTGGGTACAGGAAGAACGTGCCTCTAATATCACTGCTGCATTTGTCACAAGTTGAGCAATGTGACAACGTTGAGTGGTCAGAGATCAGGGTACCAAGATACCTGTATTTCTCTACATGAATCGGGTTCGTTCAATTTAAAGGGTATTCGTGCTCCTAGTAAGGCTGCTTGCGAGATGCTCGTATAGCTTTACATTTAGAAGCACCATCGAGCGCAAGCACCTGTTTCCTATCATATTGCAGCTTGTGGCTCATAGGAGAGTGCCACGCGTAAGAAAGGAGACGCGCATAGCATCCTGCTGGATTTGCTTTGCCTGAGCACCCTTTCTCAGAAAGGTCCGGAGACCACCGTGTGAGTTCGAGTTCCGAGCGCTCGTTGTCATCGTTCAAATATGATTGGTTTGATTCCCCCTTCCAAAGAATTCCACGCGATGTGCTTGTTCCGCTCTGATACCCACGCGATTCCACATCAAGAAACGGCCTCAAGGCTCCGTGGCCGTCCGGTGAAAGTCGTTATCTTCGTCGGTAAGCAACAAGCATAGATGCCGTTTCGGATGCCAGCGGGTCACAGCAATCCTAACTGGACAACCTTTAGGGCCTAACAGGGCCTAACTGGACAACCTTTAGGCGAGTGAAGAAACATTTACACGAGCGTGGCGCCGAAGCAATCTGTGATCGTGGTCTTGTGGGCAGGTTCTGTCCTCTTGCCCTCGAGGCGCAGCATGTAGGACCTGTGTATGCGCGGCTGCCCAGAATGTAAACAGCATCAACAGTGAGCCAAGAAAAGACAAATCGTGGAGCGTTTGTCAAGCCGCTGTCGCGAGCTGTGTGGAAGAGCCTTACAGGGACGCCGCTTCTGAATAAAAATAGCCACAGGAATAAACAGGAGGTACGAGGCGAAACTTTCGCGCTCGCTTCTGTTTAGCCCTGGCGACGACGCGATGACGAAGGGCTCGTTCGAGTATGGATTCTTCGACACGATGCGCAACAAATAAAAGCAGCAACACGACGGTATTTCCGCTAACGTTGCACCTCCCCTAATGAGTTTCGGATGCGCGTGCTGTGCGAAGCCAGTGCGGCCCATCTCTCGCGCTCGTCCCGAGCCCTGAAGCAGAAGGGCGGGATAGAAGGTGTCCTGCTGAGGAAGTGCGAGGAAAATAAACAACAAGAATATCCGCGTACTAGAGGGGGAAACGAAGGAAGCAAAAGAAAGCTGCTACAAGCGCAATTAGTGAGCTGAGCAACTTATGCCTCGTTGCGTACCGAAATTGCCAAATAACGGCTATTAACCGGGCTTCTACAGCACCATGTGCGTTCGGTGCTTTTATCTCCACGACCTTATAACTTGCTGCGTTGAGTGTCACGGCTCCTACGCGAGTAAAGAAAATAGAGAAGTCTTCCTCACCTTGTGGTCGATTGGTTGCCGTCAACCGCCGCCTTCCAATGTGGCTGGCGCTGATCTTTAAACCGTGTGTGTTTTCGCGACAGACCAAATGATCCCCTATTACGCCTTGCTGTCGCTGTTCTTTTTCGAATGCAAAGCATTTCTTAGCGAAACAAAGGCACAAAGGCACCTTAACCGTTATCTATCTATCTATCTATCTATCTATCTATCTATCTATCTATCTATCTATCTATCTATCTATCTATCTATCTATCTATCTATCTATCTATCTATCTATCTATCTATCTATCTATCTATCTATCTATCTATCTATCTATCTATCTATCTATCTATCTATCTATCTATCTATCTATCTATCTATCTAGCCACCTACGTCAGGGTTCTCTCGTAATCGCCTCCTTACCTTGGTGTCGACCAAAATTGGCATGGGAGACTTCGTCATGGCATGAATAACGTTAAAATCCTGTCGCGTACGTCGCCAAACAATTTCCTCCAGACACAGGTGGCACATACCCGTTTATCATGGACCAAGGTGTACGGGCATGCGCCAGAGGTGATTGACAGTTCAAATCTATCCAGGAACGGCGAGAACAGGCATTGATAATTAAATGCGAGGGCTTGAAAAAAAACCGCATCGGCAGCGTTGACCCGACGAATGCAAGGAATAAAAAAATCACAGCATATCCACGTGGTGAATGATGAAGAGTGGGGCGAAGCTTCGGAGGAAATCATCGGTAAACCGTGAATCTTTTGTCTAACGCCCCATCAATCATCATATAAAGAGTGAGAAGCACTGTTTGTATATTACAAACGTCAAACTTTTATTTTTCTTAATTAGATTATGCTGGCTTGCGTTGTCCCTTCATTTTCACGGCTTTATGGTCCGTGAATTGAAGGGATAGCGGTTTCTGTACGGTTTGCAAATAAAAATGTGAAAATACCAGGTCTATACACGTCCCTCGGATGGTGGTTGGTTTCATACGATCAAAGAACGTGCTCGTGAGAGCATATTTGGCTGCCATATGTCGTAATAACCACTCATTGTTCTTTTCGGTAATATCGACATTCAGGTCACCAACTAACACAAATGGTGTATTCTGTACTTGTCATAATTACACAGTGCCGTGTCCATGAATGTCTTGATATTCCCACTCGACAAATTGGGTGCAAGGTACATGGTCATGATGATGCATCCATCAAAATCGATGGCAGCATATTCACCGTTGTGGCTTTGTGTCCGTGGTAGTAGTTTCAGATCTTGTGCCTTTTCTGTTTGTTCGACGTATACGGCCACACCACCTGCAGGACGCTCTGCATCATCGATGCACACGACTGGAACGTATTCTCTGAAATACGGTCTTTTGGCGTTCCACGTCTTGGTAAGACAGAGAATGTCCACCGCAGTAAGTATGGGGTCCCGTTTCACATCGTCTACTAGCTTGACATAAAACCAGCTAGGCTTACATGGTAAGCGGGAAACTACAGAAGGCAACAACAAGTAAAGAAAACATAAGAGAACGGCAATCTTTTCGCCAAGACGTTCGACCACTGCATAATTAACGGCTATCTCGTGGGTGGGTCTCTGTAGCCTTGTCTTCCATCCGGCGACTCCGAGCGAAAGAGAAAGCGCGCCAAAAGGGAGCCTCATGGCGCGTTACTTCTGAAATGTTGTCTTCGGGCGTCGTTGAAAACACGAGACGTAGTAAAGAAGAAACAACGCCACACAGGCGAAGACGCAACGAGAGTCTCACTCGTCAACGTCGTCTTCTTCTACTGCATGCCAGAACGCGCGCAGTAAAGAAGAAAGAACACCACACAGGCGAACACGCACGAGAGTTTCACTCGTCAGCGTCGTCTTCTTCTTCTACTGCATACCAGAACGCGCGCTTCTCACGAACTTGAGGTGGCTACTACAAACAAACGAACAAACGGAGGATGGGCAGACCCACGGCATAAGGAGCTTCGCCCCTAAAATTAGGTTCCCAGCAGGAATCGGGCCCAAGAATTCTGCGTGGCAGTCAGGTATTCTACCACAGAGCCACGGCAGGTCTATAAACTGGTTTGGAAAGACACCCTATGCAAGCGTAATATCGGTGCACCGTCAATTGTGGTTGTAGTGCTGGCTGTCTTATTTTATAACAAAGCAATAAGCACTACACATGTACTGCTACGACACAGGCGTCATGTCAGGTTAACGTCAATTGTGGTTCTCGTGTTGGCTCCGCTTTTATAGCAATTTAATAAACATTATATTTGTATTCCTATAAATCAAGAAGCTATATCCAAACGTTGCTTGACCCCGGAGGAGTACGCTGATGAACGTTACGTGTGATATTCACATCATCGCACCGTAAAGAGCACTTCGTTTCGAGGACACTGACACATGTTCTCTAAAGTGAGTGCTCACGTTACGTCAGAGCATAGGTGACCCTTTAAACGCCACTATTGCCAACATGCCAGGTAAGCCCACGATGTGCACACAACTACTACACTTACAAAAACACTTCGATCCACCTCGTACGTAACAATTGGCTCAAAGCAAAAAGATGCAGCATAAGAGTTCTCGTTGACTGCTTCGCATGTAGCTGGGATCTGCCGAGTTTTTTTTCAAGGTGAAGGCAAACATAAATCTACGAAAAGAACAACGTAGAAAAGAAACCCCACGGACGTTTGAGCGCAGTGCGTCAAGGGTTTGGCGCAGCCGTTTCATCACAAAATGCGCGTTGGTAAGAGCAGCCAATAAACTTTTTTTTTCAGTTATGAATGGCAGATATTTCGTGGGTAACCTAAGGCGGGCGTAGACTGCGCTCGCGGTGGTTGTGTCCTGGGACGCCGCAGTGGCGGGTGGAACCGGATACAATGGGGCAGTGATCATATGCCAATCATAATTGGTTTACAAAGAAGATGCATAACGAAAATTCGACGACGAGTAGCAATCACGCATTGGCATAAATTTCAGGAATCATCGATTGATAAAGTACCCACAGAGCCCTCGGAAATTCTTCCCGCTTTACAAGAACTGCTCCGCAGTAACACAATCATGACCACCGTTGACGAAGGACAAGCTCAACCGGACCTCACTCTTTTGCAACTTTGGGCAAAGCGACGTCAGGCAGAAGTGTATGCGTCGAGGAATCCAGATGTACCAGGTAGCCGTGCTCGTGCTAACCATATATCAGCAAAGGCGCGTCGGCACGAAAAGCAGCTTTCGCGACGACGGTGGCATGAGTGGTGTGAGAAACTTGGATCTGCCATGGGAAACAGAGCACTTTGGCGTACGTTCCGGTCGATGGAACGTGGTCCCAAGCAACCTGACCTTGCAACAAGCGTTAGGTTAGCGATGCAAAGTACGCCACAAGAATTCGGAGAACAGGCTGCAAGAGCATTTTTCCCAAAGCATAACAGCGCACCATCTATAAACTGCTCCGAAATTGATGAGTCTGACCATAGTGCCACATCGGATATATCCAGTTCTTTCAGCATGGCCGAACTAATAGCGACGATTGAAACTTCGCACAAAAGAACAACACCTGGTCCCGACGGTATTCCTTACGAAGTCTTCAAGAACATGGAAGGTGAAGCTCTTGGCGCACTTCTGCAGGCTATTAATAAAGTATGGGAGACTGGGGACGTCCCATCTGATTGGAAACATAGTTGTTGTCCCGATTCCAAAACCAGCAAAGTCTCCAAATAACCTGCAAGCTTTACGCCCAATTTCACCGACTGCGACCGTCTGCAAGCTCACTGAAAAGATGCTGGCCACACGTATTTCCTGGTGGCTTGAACGAGAGAATAAATACCATCTGGCTCAAATTGTATTCCGTACTCATTTGGGAACTGAAGATGGACTTTCTATCTTGTCGGACGATATGTTACAGGTTTCACCACACAGCCACGCAGCACGCACGGTTGTAGCCACCGACATAACGAAAGCTTATGACAATATAGACCATGAAGTCATTATTTCCAATCTCATCGAGCTGGGACTTCCGCCGCGGGTCGTAAGATTTATTTACTCTTTTCTTCGGAACCGCACATTTGCTATAAGAGTAGATGGAAAGCCAGAAGGTTGCTTCACGTCCAACAGAGGTGTCCCACAAGGTTCCGTCTTCTGTTCAACGTTGCGCTAATACCTCTAGCTTGGCAACTACACCGGATTCCAGACGTGAAGTTTTTAATATATGCTGATGATGTGACTTTGTGGTCTGTGTATAAAGACGTCTCAAGGCAAGCTCAACAGCTTCAACAAGCCCTTGATGTACTTGAGAACTACACTCGGAACGCAGGGTTAGACATTTCCGCCCAAAAATCAAGCTATGTCGTGGTGGCTAGCAAGGCAGGACGCAGAAAGATCACGCAGTGCACCTTTACGTTTACGCTTAGTACAGTGACAATTCCTGAGGCTTCGGAGGTACGCATACTGGGTCTTGACGTTCACCGGTCCGGCAGTGGTGCGCACTGGCGCCGCAAAGTCAAGCAGAGTTCCACAAAAACGCTTCATCTGATTCGCCGCATTGCATCAAAAGCAGCTGGAGCTCGTACTGATGTAGCTCGACGGCTCGTACGCACAGTTCTACATCCAAGGATTGTATACCAGGCGCAATTTCAACGTTTAACTTTGGCACAGCTGGCACAGTTGGAGACTATTAACCGTGATGCCATGCGCACAATAACAGCGTTACCCCGCATCACCCCACACTCTAAGAAAAAATCGAGTATTTGGGGAGTATTTCTGCTACACAACAATAATCGTCATCCACCTCGCGTACTTTCCTCGCGTTATCACCGCGGTCCCGGCACTTGCCGGTCACGAACGGCGCGTGCGTTATCAGCGTGACATAGCATTCTTGATAGGAAAGTGACGAGAACCGGGTTTTCAAGAAAGGAACCGCGAGCAAGCCCGATGACGATTATTGTTGTGTAGCAGAAATACTCCCCAAATACTGGCTTTTTTCTTAGAGTGCGATACCAACTTTACAGGAGCACGCCCAGCTTAACACAATCGCAGGGCTAATTTCGCAAAGTGAAAAAGCGCGTGAAATAGAAAAGCAACTTGTTCCGGTTGTTGCTGCGTTGCATGCTCACTTTCAACGCGGGTCTCCCATTAACTACCAGTCCGATACAATGCCTCCCTGGGAATTCACCACCATCACATCTAATAAGATAACCAAGTTACGGCGCAGCGATACATCAGGTATTATTGACGAACGCTCCATCATCGAAGCATCATGCGCTAACGTCTGCAAAGTCTATACAGATGCTGCCATCCTACAAGACGGCGGAAGGACGTCATTCCTTAGTACCACGCATAATTTCATCAGTGGTCACCAGCGTTATCTATCTACGGAAGCCAGTCCTCTTGTAATGAAACTTCAAGCCATCCATGACGCAGTGCGGAATGTCACCTCTGAGCTGTCTACAATTAAGCAACTTGACTTATTCATCGATTCTTTAGCGGCTGTACAGGAACTCAAGAAAGATCACAATATGATGGAAATCTGCGAGGCGATACATAAGATGAACCGCAATAGAGCCACTTGCATCACGGTACACTGGGTTCCAAGGCCATGCTGCGAACCCTCACAATATTGCTGCTGACCAACAGGCACACTGCCCTCCTAATACAGACCTCCCATCTATTCCTTTACCACCTCAACCCCTGAATACACTCCGTGCCCGTAAAAATGTCCTCCGGCAGGATACACGCGCTCTTATCCCACCGTGTGTCTGCTCTCTCCCCCTTCACCTTATGAGGGCGGAGGAAGTCGTGCTTAGGAGGCTTCGGGTAGGGGTGGCCCTTACACCAGCTGTTATCTCAACATGGAACTGGTCGCATTTACCAGTTGGTGCTACATGCCCGTACTGTTCTGTTCCAGTGATGCAAGCAGCGAGAGATAATAAGAATAAAAGAAAGGCGGGGAGGTTAACCAGGGCTGAGCCCGGTAGGCTACCCTGCACTGGGGAAGCGGGGAAGGAAAGTTAGAGAGGAGGAGAGAAAAGTCATTCTTTCAGCTGGCGTAACAAATGCATGCCACCTTATATGGACATGCCAAAGATTACAATCGGAGCGCTCCCGTCATCTCCATTGCAAGCTGGTCTTCGCTACAGTGACACAAACAGTTATGACCGATGAATACATGACAACACATGCCAAAGATTACAATCGGAACGCTCCCGTCATCTCCATTGCAAGCTGGTCTTCGCTACAGTGACACAAACAGTTATGACCGATGGCAGTTATGACAGTTATGACAGTTATGACCGATGATTACAATCGCAACGCTCCCGTCATCTCCATTGCAAGCTGGTCTTCGCTACAGTGACACAAACAGTCATGACCGATGGCAGTTATGACAGTTATGACAGTTATGACCGATGATTACAATCGGAACGCTCCCGTCATCTCCATTGCAAGCTGGTCTTCGCTACAGTGACACAAACAGTTATGACAAATGAATACATGACAACACATTCTACAAGACACTTCTTCACTTCATACACAACACCGGCCTAACGGCGCACATTTAACACAAATATACATAACAAATATTATTCCTTAAAGGGACACTAAAGAGCAAAACGATTTTTCTCGCATTGGTAAAGTAGTCTTGCACGATACCAAAAACACCACGCTTGCTGCGAGAAGACGCTTAATAAGCGAGAAAACGCGCAAAAAGAAAATACAGGTGACGACGCCACCTTGGAATTCCCGCACCATTTGCCGCGACGTCACATATTTTTGACGGCGCCTGCTTGGGCCTACGTAGTTCCTAATCGGTTAAATCGAAGTACATTGTGCTCTGAGGGGGCCAGAGACTTGACATAACGAGTTTGTGGAAATTTCGTCGAGCCAGTGGTGCCAAAATACGTTAAATGCTCTTTGAAACCTTTTACGTCACGAATTACAAAGTTCAGCGCGAAATTTAAAAATGAAACTTTTAACTTTGTTTTCTCCTCTAATAATAAACCTATGGTGGTGAAATAAACTACACAAGAGTTCTCCGAGCACACTTTATCAATCTAAACCAATTCATTGTTTCTCTTTAGTGTCCCTTTAAGGGCAAGTCTATGTCGCAAATAAAAAACAAAAGACTGCGCTCGAACTGTTTTGAAATTATGGCGTTACCGTCTTTATTAAAGGAAGAAATAGTTGCGGGCAGTTTGCACTAAGTCGCGCATAGCTTGGCACAGCGAAGCACCGTCCCGTCGCCTCTCGTACTCCCCGTCGACCGACACGTCTAACTTGTAAATGCGCGGCTTCCTTCTCGGGAGTACGCAGCCAGGCTATGCACCATAGCCTGGCTGCGTCTCAGTCGCTGGGCTTAGCTTAGCTACTGCGCGTGCGCGGCTTGGTCAGGTGGTGCGCTATCTGGTCGCTAGACGACGCGATGCTTACTTCCTCCCTCCACTCCTTTCTCTCTCCTTCGTTTGCTCGGTCTTCTTCTTTCTCTCTATTTCTCTCCTTCTCATTCTTTCTGTGCTACGCTTTCCTCTCTACCCACCATCACGTCTCTCCTCCTCACGCTCACTTCCCTTTCCCACCCCCTTGATACACTACAGTATATAAGGCTACGCTATGCTCTGCTAGGGTGCCTGGATAGCCGCGTGGTTGGGATGCTCGCCTTTGGATCGAGGGTACGCGGCTTCGAATCTCGCCTCCGAACCATTCTTTTTCAGCAAGAATTTTTCTCTTTCTCTTTCATAATATTTTCTTTCCGTCTCTGTGTTCCTCTCTTTCCTTCTCTCTCTCTCTCTCTGTACCCGTTCTCAGCCTTATTAGAGGCCACACCGTAGCGGTGAGTAGTAGGATTTGCCCAAATTATGTGGCACACACCCGTTCATGATGATGTCATTTTTTCGGGTATGGGCACACACTGTACGCCGAGCTGCAATACCTTCGCGGTTATAAAAACATTCCGGTAATAAGATAGAGATGATGGTCCCTTATTTAACTCGACAGCGTTAAAGAGCTCGTTTCGCAGAAATTCCGGTGTCGGCGCCGGTGTCGTTGGTTGAGACCGAGAAATCGGCGTTGTCAGTGAACGAAAAATTCAGAAAGACGCAAATAAAATAAATAATGAAAATCTTTGGTTCGTGTGAGAATCTAACCCAGGACTTCTGCGTGGCAAGGAGGTGTTCTAGCACACAGCCACGCTATTTCTTGAAATAGCGTCGAAAAAAAAAAAAGACACTGCATGGATGTCTTGTAGTTGGAGGAGCCTCCTTAAAGCATGTAATATTGCGTGGCAGAAGGATATAGTCACTCCGGGCGTCAACACGTGTGATTTGTGCAACGAGTAGGTGTTTCAAAGGCCCACCTATTACAAAGCGTTCAGACATATTGATTCATCAACAGCTGCAAAAGCCTCAACAATGTGAGCAGCTGCGTAGGTTCGCATGTTGCCTTACGGACGCGTAGTGGGTACTTCGCTAGTTCGCGAAAGGAAGAATTATGGCGTAGTGGACACTTAACTGTTGTTGCAATAGGCATTCTATGATAGTTTGAAACGGCCAATGTTTTCAAGTGCCAGAAACACTTGAGCACATATTTTGTAGCTGCCCAGCATACGCACGCGAACCAAGGTCGATCCAAATAGGTCGCGAAGTTTCGGGCGAAAAGCGGTTCAGAATTGATTGCCAACGACATCAGCAAGGCGAGTTATGGGTGCTGCGATTGAAGCTCGAGTATGTTTGGAGAGAACAAATACTAATAGCGAAAAACCAAGTTTAATTCTAGGGTAAAGCAATCTTTGTTTTACAAATGATATTTATTTCCCGAACAATATTATGTAGGTGCAATGTGCCAAGAATGTATGACAGTGTTTAATTATTACGAAAAACCATTTTGTTAGCGCCCCCTGAAGAGAGGCGCACGTCATTGTTATTCAGTGCAGCTCTTGCGGTGCGTGGAAATGCGCGCTCGTAAGTTTGTCTGCGACGACACTCCCCCTCACGTATTCGGGTGTTACGCACTTGCATGCGTTCTGTGAATTATTGTGTGATAATTTTATTTTGGTGTGCGCGAAGTGGCGAGGTGCGTTACATCGCCGAGAGGCTCCAGCTTCCGGCACCTTCCTGGGTGGAGCCACCTGGCTGAGCTAGCGGGACCTCCAGTCGCGTTCAGCTTCTGCCACTTTTGGACCACAATAAAGTTCTCACTCACTCACTCATCGTAGTCGAACGTGTTGGCTACGGTGTTCAACGGGCAACGGCACGATGCGGCTAACATTTCACGCCGAACGCTTTCCTCGGTACTCGCGGAAACGATATGGTGTTCCAAGGATTCAATAGCAACATGCGTATGCGTGGCGAGCCCTCTCTACTAGATAAGACACCGGGGCAACGGTTCGGAGCAGTGTGCTTGCTGGATTTTCATGAATCAGTATTCCTGCTGCCCGGTTTCCTTCGTAAACACGCGGTGCCTACCATATTTCCTGTTATCGGTGAGCATATCACTAAGTTATCTGTCGCGCTACAATTCGCATGTCTAGATAGTTACACATAAGGTTAATTTATCAGGAACATAAGGCGAAACATAGTGCACGTAGTGTACGCACTTTTTGTACTTATTACGACATTTCTTGCTCATTGTGTAGGGTGTGATAAAAATGCGTTATTGTGACCCTTGAATAAAACTGAAATATCAACATTTTGGTGTGACCAGGCGTCACTTCTTCTGGTTAGAACTGAAGCACACATGCAATGCGATCTTAAGTCCCCTGCGCATGTGCGAAGCAAATAAGCAACGAAGCAAACATGAGAGCTACGCTGCTGTCTACTTTATTTACGCCATGGAAGATGACACGAAGCCGAATAAAAGGTCCAGAAATAAGGTTTCCTGGTAAAACCAAGGCGAATTGAACGGCGGTACACTTAAACACCGCTGTTTAGACACGGGTAGATATTAGTTTACCTAGCGTTGGCTTCAAGCGCACTCGCCAAGGGCTTGCCGGCTCGCCGTAGCGCGAGTCCTTAGCGATCAGGGGCCTAAGAAAAAATAGTTTGAGGTCGAAATTCGCGCTAGTGCAAACAAACTGACGTCACTTTCTTACCGGATATTGCGTCACATCCTATTTTGTTCCGCCGGAAGTGTTCCCTCCTCACACACATGGCGCTAAGCCACATCAGCAGCTGATGAGCAGCCATTTTCTGAACGTATGGGCTTCTATGGAAGCTTCGCTACCAGTTAGATTTACCTTGCGCGAACGACAGAAGCTTATTTCCTGTACGGAACGATTTCGTAACAGATCAGTAACTGATAAGGTTGTGCTGGGCCCTTGGCCTGACGTCAACAGTGCAACTGTGGTCGTAAGAGCAGTCATAAACTTCCTACCAGAAGCAGAAACTTGACTGGAAGTACAGCTATAGCATTTCGCCAACTTGACGGGACTGTATACACTGTCTTCCCTAAACTCATCATCGTCATCCATTATTCTTCTTCTTCCTCATTCTCCTCCCTCAGTGTAGAGTAGCAGGCTAGAGCATACTATCCCTCAGGCCGACCTCTTTGTAAATAAACCTCTCTCTCTCTGCGGCCCGGTTGAGGCTTGCGCCGAGAATCAAAGCTAGAATATCAGTCGAGAAGTCGATGCGCATGGGGTCCGATTACGCTATCGCGTTCTGCTCTGGAAGGCGAAGCTCAAGCGCCCTCCAAGTTTCTTCATAAAAAAAAAAGAAAGAAAACCAAGTAGCTTGCGAACGGCTTCATTGTTTCACACAGGCCACAGCATGTTTCAGCGACGACATATCAGTAAGTGACCTTTCAGTAGAGGCGCCGCCTTCTCTAAAACGAGGGAGAAGCAGTAATTTGGAAATCTCCGTTGCGCCAAATATGTCGAGTCACGCAACACGGCGTCAGACAGTCTGCAATTTTGTCTCTGCGTTTCTCGAGACACTTCCCCTACATAGACTCTGTCTCTTTAGTGACGTAAAGCAGAAAAAAATCACTCGCTTAGCAATGCGTACGATACAAGACTGTTCTGGTAGATATATTCCCTTGACCAGCATAACGAGCCGCTGGCGTGCTGCGCGACGTTGGACCGTGCAGGCTGCGGCCCTCCGCTTTCTCGTCTCCGGTTTCGACCTCGCCTCTTCTTCCAAACAGGCGCATCGTAATGTTCGTTCGAACTTACTGCACGTCTGCATGCGCTCGTCACGTGAGTGACGTTACTGACCATTTAAGCTAATTACTACGGCAAAAACTTGCAAGATTCCTTACGCATTCGCTTAAGCCGATTCAAAGGCGAAAGCCCTCCTCCTGAGTCAGTTGTATCCCTCCTGGGATATTTCTGCTCCTCACGTGGTCTTGCACTGCCTCCGAAATCGGCCCAACCAACGATCAAGCGACGATGCCACGTAATTATGTCGTCATATGTCATGATGATGTCACAAATTTTTGTTATCTGTGACATCACCACGACGTCACAAACAGCAAGAATTGTGCAGATGCGACGTCATCGTAACGTCATGATGACGTCGCATCTCCACATTTAATATTACTCGCCTCGGAATCTCCTATGACGCCATCCGATTTAGCAGGCGTGGCTGAACCAACGGCTGATCTCAATATAAGGGCAAAACATATACTTTGTCCTTAGCGAGCTAATACAAAGCGATAGCCGATTCCACTGTTTGCTGTCAGGCAAGCGGGTGGCCATTCTCGAGGTCGATGACCTTGTCTATAAAGTCATTGGAATGGCGAACGGACGTGTTGCTTCTGCCGACAAGTGGTCGCAGCACCCGATGCAGGCATAAAGGGGTGAGCGGGTGTAAGCTAAGATGGGGTGCATTGGATATGAATTTTGGGGAATCCGTACAAGGCTGGCGCAGAACCAATATGGCACAGGATATCGCCCTTGAGGATGGTGATGTCTTGGCGTCCTTTGACGTTCAATCTTTATTCCCCAGCATACCTACGCGCTTCGCAGTTGGCGCTTGTGTCCTCAGCAATCGAAAGTGACACAACATTGCCCGAGCGTACACACATTGAAGTCCAGGATTTGCGGCGCTTCTTGGCGTTTTCCCTGGACAACACGTACTTCACGTTCGAAGGTTGCTTTTACAAGCAGGTACACGGGACAGCAATGGGTGCTGCTGCCTCAGTAACAGCGGCAAATCGGACGATGGAGTATCTTGAACAATGCACACTTAGTTCGTTTATTCCTGCACCCAAGGCCTTTTTACGTTACGTGGATGATTGCTTCAGCGTAATCAAGAAGGAGGCATTAAATGCATTTACTGAACACCTGAACGACATGAATGCAGCGGTGAAGTTCACCGGTCAACTTCCTTTCCTCGACGTACTCGTCAAGCGCGAAGGAGAAGGCATGTCGTTCAGCGTCTACGGAAAAAATTTTCATTTTAATTCCATGATCCCGGTTTCCCACAAAAGGTCTGTGGTCGCCTCGCTGTTGAATCGCGCGAAAAGAGTTTGCGAAAAATCAGAGGACTTCACTGCAGACATGCAGCATCGGGATCTATCCCAAAGTGGCTACTCTGACCCTTTCGTGCACTCTGTGGAATGTCAGCTAGCACGTTCGCCACGTTAGGCAACTCGTGCCGAAGAAAACGTCCTTCTGTGCCGTATGTTCCTGGTATCAGCGAGCCCTTCGCGCTTGTTCTACGCCCCTACGGTGTGCAGGTAGCACACGTGCCAACAAACAAGTTGAGGCATGCGCTTGCGATGGTATAAAACAAGCTGCCAAAAGAAAAAAATTTCCAGGCGTTGTCTGTAGCATCCCGTGCGCAGACGGTAGTGGCAGTTGCATCGGCGAGACAGGCAAGTTTCCGCAAAAACTAAAACAGCACATGTATCACGTAAGAAAGAAGAATGTCTCATCGAACGCGCTGGCCGGACACGCAGAAACATCTGCACACAAAATAGACTGGGATAGTTCAAGGATAACAGAACGAGAAAAGAACTGGTCATCTCGGCTTCATCTGGAATCTATCACAATCCAGACAACGTCTTGCTTTTTGCTTTTATGGTGGTCAGCGTCTTGTTTTAATTGTCTTCAAAACATCTGTATTTCAGGAATTATTTGCAGCAAACAAGTTAAACTGAGGATAATAAAAGTCGATACACCGTAACTTTGATATTTGCGCTCTCTTTTAAAATAATTTCCGTGGTTTAGCGCGCTCCATTTCACTCCCTAATTGTGCTGAAATGTAAGTGGTTTACCAAAAACGCTGGAGTCTGAAAATATTTTTCTCAAAAAGACAACGTTTAATTCTTTAAAAATCTCCAAGCCAAGGACGTCATCTACCATTCTGCGAAAAAAAAAGAACGCTGCATTATTTTGGTTGCTAACAAGTTACAATGCTTCACATATGACCAAGTAAGCCTGGCTGCCGTGCCGCGTTCGTTATGTGCTGAAAATCGAATATAAATTGTTCAAAACAACTGTACGCGATATAATCACAAAGCAGCAGCTCCACAACAACAACTGCGTAGCCAGGTGTCACGGTGCAGCAAGCTTTGCCTTGCGATCAGGCGCTTGACAAACCCGCAGCATCGGCTGTTCGATTCTATACGGGCGCTCACATTACATGAGTGCCGCTTCGACGGCGGCGAGCACCGCTTGCGCGCCAAACTACGCTCATAGGGCAAATGAAATAAGGAATGCATCACTGTGAAAGGTAAAGGCTGGTAAGTGCCAAATAAAGCCATATTATACAACAAAAAATCTGCCGCCAATTTGGCAGTGAGTGCCCCAGTAGCGCACTCATGTGTTGCTTCATCTCTTCTGATGGCCTAAAGATAATTACGTTCAATCTATCAACAACATATTGTCACGTAGTCGTGACGTCGACGAAGGCAGCAGTCAGCACGTCCGAGATGAAACTCTTTATTAGGCCAAACTTGTGGCCGGGAAAATGAAACTTCAGCTGCAGCAATAAACTGATAGCGGCGAACAGAGCGTCGACCGTCGATCAACTGACAAGTGGTGAAGCGCGTCGGCTTTTATACAGGCGCTATCGAACTTTCCAGCGATATCGCTGCTTGTTGCGCATGTTCTAGAATAAGCTCGAGCGTTCGCGTCTTGCGCGCAATCTTAACAAAACGATCTACAAATCTCGCGAAGCTTCTCGAACACTGAGACGCGGTTCGCGCTGAGCGTCGCTGGCAGTCTTTGTGGGCGAAAACGGAATACAACAAAAGTGATAATAAGGAACGAACGTGGCAATATGACATAAAAAGAAGCCGTTGACATCTAAAGAAAGCTGTGATACGTGCTTACGATGGTCGAACAACTCGAACTACAGTTGTTCTCCATTTCGTGCCAGAATACCTGTGTCAGCCGGCTGTGAACAGAAGTGTGTCCAAGTCCTTTGCTTTACTAAAGCACCGCTTTTACAATACTGTATCCTTGTGCGTTCGCAGATATAGTATTCAACACAAGCCGCGAGTTTATCACGATATTTCTGACTTCGGGCATAACAGCAGAGAAAAAAATACATGCGTGCTGTATTGAAGTCGCTCATTGCAAGATTGCCGGCTGATTTTTAAATGCGAGGCATTTCTTAGCGAACTTCTGCGACTTTCAGCGTATCTATCTATCTATCTATCTATCTATCTATCTATCTATCTATCTATCTATCTATCTATCTATCTATCTATCTATCTATCTATCTATCTATCTATCTATCTATCTATCTATCTATCTATCTATCTATCTATCTATCTATCTATCTATCTATCTATCCTATCTATCTATCTATCTATCTATCTATCTATCTATCTATCTATCTATCTATCTATCTATCTATCTATCTAGCTGCCTACGACTTTGTGCTCTCTTGGCCGTTTTTTTATTGAGACGTATACCAAGCAAAACGGAAGGCGAGCTAGTTGGTACTGATTCCTGTCTTCGTATTTTTTTTTGCGCTTGTATTACACGATTATGAACGTATACCAAATTTGTTATGGCACAGCATGACTGTATGACGAACACGAATGATAGGTCATAACATGAAAATCATGAGATGCATGTCATGAACGGCATGATTTAGGTGCCACGGCCTTGGTGCTCTTGCGGCCGTTTCGTTAACTTGATGCATACCAAAAGGGGTATGGCGTGAAAAGATTGACAAACATAAGTGACAGGTCCTATCGTGCAAATCATGACACGCATGTCACATACAACATGATTTACATGACATGGTCTCGGGGTGGTCGCCGCCACTTAATTATATGAATACATACGAAAGTTGGTACGACTAAGCGCGTCTGTATGGCGAACTTAAATGACAGGTGGTAACAGGAAATCATGACATGTGTGTCATGTACGCTATGACATAGATGCCCCGCTCATGGTGCGCTTGCGGCCATTTCGCTATCTTGACATGCACCAAATTTGGCAATGCGTGACCTGACTGTATGAAGAACATAAATAACAGGTGGTAACATGAAAATTAGGACATGCATGTCATGTGGAGCATGATTTACATGCCGCGCTCCTTGTGTGGTTGCGGCCGTTCCGCTAGCTTGATATACACCAAAACTGGTATTGCGTGACGTGACTGCACGACGGACGTAAATTACAGGTTGTAACATGACAACCATGACATGTCGTGTAGGGCATGCATGTCGTGTAGGGCATGATTTACATTCCGCGCTCATGGGCTGCTCGCGGCGGTTTCGCTAGCTTGGCATACACCAACATTGGTATTGCGCGACGCGACTGTATGATGAACACAAATGACAGGTCCTAGCCCGCAAATCGTAACATGCATGTCAAGAGCGGCACGATTTACATGACACTGTCTTTGTGCGCTTCCGGCCGCTTCGTTAACTGAATATACACCAAAATTGGTATAGCATGACATGAGTGCGTGACGAACACAAATCATGCATTGCATATACAAGAATATACGTTTCATACTAACGATTGCAGATGCATGAATGCATGACAAACATGCGATATACAGAGACCTAAATGTCATGACATGAATGACTGCCTTTTCCCCAAAGGCATACAAGGCGATGTATGCAGCTCTTTGCTGGCTGCTTCGCATTACATCGATTCCCACAGCGTGTCGGATCTGCAGGATTTTTTGTTGTATAATACAGCTGTTGTTTGCACTTAACAGCCTTGAACATTCACAGTGATGCATTCCTTATCTCGTTGGTCCTCTAAGCGTACTTTAGCGTGCAAGCCGTGCTCGTCCGCAGTCAAAGCGGCACGCATGTAATGTGAGCGCCCGCAGAGTCGAACGGCCGTTGCGGGGGGTTTGTCAAGCGGCTGATCTCAAGACAAAGTTTGCTGAACAATGACACCCGGCTGCGAATTAGTTGTTGTGGAGCTGCTCCTTTGTGATTACGTCGTGCACAATTATTTTCAACCACCTATATCCAATTTTCAGCACATAATGAACGGCGCGGCCGCTAGGCTGACTTGGTCACATGTGACGCATTGTAACTTGTTAGCAACCAAAATAATGCAACATTTTATTGCGACAGCAATTATATGGACACTCTCAGCTGGCTCTCCGTCGGAGTCGCCGTTATGTCCCGTATATATATATATATATATATATATATATGTATATATATATATATATATATATATATATATATATATATATATATATATATATCGAAGCCACAAAGATACTTTCCGACGCGCGGAATCGCACGGGCGCCCTCTCGCTCCGCAGCACGCGGCGTTAGACGGCTAGGCCACGAAGGGCAAGTCTTTTAGCATGCTAACGGCGAGCTATTTATATACACTAATTGCTAGCGCGCTTTCTTGGTCACCAGCGAGATGGCGCCAGGGGCGCGCTTTAAAGGTCGTCGCTGGACACGCTGCGATGCGCGAGCGCGCACTTTTTGCCATGCGAGAGGCGAGAGAGGCATTTTGCCCTACAGGGCGTGGTCACCTGCGCGCGCGCTTATCTCGTGAGGGGGTGGTTTGTATGTCTAGTGCTTTCACCGCGACTTCCGCGCCAAAGTTAGAGAGCGTACGACGGTCACTTCGCTCGCTGTAGCAGCCGCGTTTGCGATAGGAGCGCGCTGTTCAAACATAATGAAGTAAGAACTGTTACAGGGTGATTCCACATAAGATCGAACACACGATGGCTGGTCGACCTCTCAAATTTATTTCAAAATTTTATATATTATTGCCTGATGAGTGGAAAGAAGAGATCCGCAATTTGTTTTGCCGCCAAAAATTTTTTCGAACCACAGGAAATCAATAATCACGAAGAGGTGGAGTGGAGCGCTCATCCGCTCTGCTGTTTTGGCCAACTTTCGTTATGAATTGCACAAAATATATTAAAGTTAGGTAGCTGAAATTTATTTACCTAAATGTATGCATGCTTTTGCTTCTGCTCAGGTATTTTTAGTTTTTATGTGTAGTGTAGATGTTTTTATAAAAAACCTCAAAAATGACCCAATCGGCAAAATTTTCTTTACTTTGAAGGTCTTTATCTCAAAAAAGCCTTGTATCATAGCGACAAAAATTCTGCATTACGTTCTTCACATGCGTATCTACCAAACTCCCAAATCTTGTATTTATATAACTTTTCAGTAAAGAGATATGATTGGGATAAATTCAAGAAAACACCGAACAATGGAAATTTCTGACGACAATTAAAAAAAAACCCATTTTTTAAATTTCTTAAACATTGTCCACTTATTCTCCTGCACATCATCTTTCACAATCATTAAAAACATGTTGCATAATGTCGTTGCACTAATAGTTACGGCCCCTCCAATAAGACCTTTAGGCAAGGATGGGCAATTCCGACTTCTTGCCCAGCAAGTGTATAAAATGCCGGCAGGATTCCTTTTTATTCCTTTTCCTTTTTATTCCTTTTTATTAAAAGGCCAGCAGGTACCTAAAAAGGTGTCGCCGGCACTGAAGACGTTAATTTTGAAATTATTTGGTCACTGCAGCGGCCACGAGCGCGGAGCTACCGAGTAGGCGCGCGCGCACCCGAGATGCTCGTTGTAAGAGACGGCGCAGTGAGAGCTCGTTTTCGCGTCCTCAGACCGATTGAGTTCGAAACAGCAACACCTCTCGGGTGACTTGAACGCACGTGCACCGGTAGTCGCAGTGATCTGGTTAATTGCGTCGATTTCTCTTTCAGGGGCCATAAGAATGTCATCGTTATACAGTGCGTTCCGTGAAGATCTTTCATTGCAGTGGTAGCAAAAGCACGCGTAGCACAAGTAGTCCGTCTCACTGACAGTCACTGATCTTTCGGGCGTTAAACGTTCCTTCAAAGCATTTATGTCTAGGTAGGTAGCTCTGCGAAATTTTGGCTTCTTTGCATTAATTAATGGAGTACTGACACGATTTTGAGACATCGCAAAAGGGACATTTTTTGCTTCGTTGTCCACGCTGTCCACACACTGGAGTCGGAGAACACGTATAAAATATTTTAATTTGACTTTGAAGTTTTCGTCGCTGAGCATTTGCAAGCCAGCCACACTGCAAGGACATTATCCCGACAAGTCAAGACAGTTCCTCCGAGTTCGCGAGTTCTGCGTCCTGCATGCAGCCTAAATCGTAGAAATCACTGTCAGGGTCACTGGACGACAATTCACTCATCGTTGTCTATTGCACCACGAGCAGACGACGGATTTCCCGCTAGTACGTCGCGAATTTCTGTATCTCCGTGACGTCACACTGCTATGAAACGACACTGAGAAGCCACCCCCTCGATATCGAAACCGAAAGCGTCTATTGAAGGTGGCGCTAATTAAAATATAGGATGCATTCCCAGGCACCACAATAGTCGTTTTAGGTTTCTCGACACCAGTATTTTTATTTAGAGTAACAATCCGAAATTTTTTTAAATTCGTGTCAGTACTCCTTTAAGCTTCTTGTGCTTCGAAAGGTAGTCTCCACAATAGACTCATTCAGAACTATACTTTCTCGTCATGAGACGCACAGGAGGAGTAGAGTAAGAGCAAAACACAAGAACTATCCGCGCCGAATGAAATGTGAACAGCGCACCGAACACGCGGCCAGTTCACGCCGTCTGCTGCCGGCATCTAATATAGACAAGCGCATCCGGTTACCGATAGTTTTGCTTTTCTTTCCTTTGACAATCCATATTTTGCTTTGCCACTGGAGCGCCACGTTCATGCTTTCCACTGATCGCAATTGGCGCAGCGCAGTTTCTGTGGCAGCAGCGTGCGTGAAGCGAGCGCTCATAGCTCCCTTATAGAGTTTTCATCTTGCTTCCATCTCCGCCGTGTTATCAGCGCCTAGCTGAGATGTGAACAGAGGGCGGATAGAATAGCCAAGCTCCAGTGCACGTGCGTTCACGTCACCCGAGAGGTGTTGCTGTTTCGAACTCAATCGGTCTGAGGACGCGAGAACGAGCTCTCACTGCGCCGTCTCTTACAACGAGCATCTCGGGTGCGCGGGCGCCTACTCGGTAGCTCCGTGCTCGTGGCCGCTGCAGTGACCAAATAATTTCAAAATTAACGTCTTCAGTGCCGGCGACACCTTTTTAGGTACCTGCTGACCTTTTAATAAAAAGAAATTCAATCCTGCCTGCATTTTATACACTTGCTGGGCAAGAAGTCGGATTGGCCCATCCTTGCCTAAGGGTCTCTTTGGAGGGGCCGTAACTATTAGTGCAACGACATTATGCAACATGTTTTTAATGATTGTGAAAGCTGATGTGGAGGAGAATAAGTGGACAAAGTTTAAGAAATTTCAAAAATGTTTTTTTTTAATTGTCGTTAGAAGTTTTCATTGTTCGGTGTTTTCTTGAATTTAGCCTGATCATATCTCTTTACTGAAAAGTTATATAAATACAAGATTTGGCAGTTTGGTAGATACGCATGCGAAGAACGTAATGCAGAATTTTTGTCGCTCTGCTACGAGGCTTTTATGAGATAAAGACCTTCAAAGTAAAGAAAATTTTGCCGATTGGGCTATATTTGAGGTTTTCTATAAAAACATCAACACTACACATAAAAACTAAAAATACCTGAGAAGCAAACACATGCATATATTTAGGTAAATAAATTTAAGCTACCTAACTTTAATATATTTTGTGCAATTCATAACGAAAGTTGGCCGAAACAGCAGAGCGGATGAGCGCTCCACTCCACCTCTTCGTCATTATTGATTTCCTGTGGTTCGAAAAAATTTTTGGCGGCAAAACAAATTGCGGATCTCTTCTTTCCACTCATCAGGCAATAATATATAAAATTTTGAAATAAGTTTGAGAGGTCGACCAGCCATCGTTTGTTCGATCTTACGTGGAATCACCCTACAGCTGTTATAGTCGGCGACAACTTTTCTTGACAGCACTGTGGATTCTACAGAACCGAAGCGCATGCCTGCTACCCCGCCAAAAATATAGTACATAACATTGCTGATAATTTCTCATTTGCCTTGCTGAAACAAACGCTGCTTTATTTATTCTGAGACTGAAACAGTTCCGGGAAGTCGTAGGCAAAATACAGTTATTCTTCACTTTGAAAGAATACCTCCTTTTTCTTTCCATTTCTTAGACAGCACCACCTTTTCAGCACGCCCGTTTTTCAATGTAAACATGTCTATGACGTAGTGGGTGAGTGTGCGGCCGCAAACGCGCCCTTTAGTTCTCAAAAAATATATATACTCGTAATTTGACACTAAAATGTGCGCTGAGCAATCGAAATGTCTCTCCCGTTCACATTTTTCGTGTATATGTTTTTCTAAACCTGTTAACGATGCGAGCGAGCAAAACCGGAATCAGCCGCAAGCTGCCGTACTACTTGCAGAGCAACACGAATGTGCGGAAGCCCCGCCTCCGTAGCCTTCGTTCCACTGTCAAGATAAGTATCGCTCAGTATAGTGCGCGCTGGTCCTGTGTATACCTGTGTGTTCGTTTCGTGCGTCCATTTCGTGTTTCAGCAGCGCGCTTAAAGTGTCGAGATGTGACGTTTGATAGTTCAACGTCGCGCGGTGTGTGTTATTTTTGTGCGTCCTTTGCGCTTAAGCGACGGGCTAGAAATTTCGAGCTGCTTTCCGTGCTTCGCGTTGCATTCCAATTGGTTGCTATCGCATTCATTGCTTCGCTGTTGCGGCGAAACTGTACGTTTTTTTTACGTGGAATGCTAGATGACGTTCTTGACTTCAATCAAAGGGATTTTAAGAAAAATGGAAAATGGTCTTTTTGAGAAAGCTATTTTCAAACTTCGGCGTTTTTGGTACACCACTTACGTTTCAGCACAATTATCGAGTGAAACGCAGCACGATAAAACCACGAAAATAATTTTAAAAATTAGCGCAAATGTCAAAGCTTATATGTATCGATTTTCATTATCCTCAAGATTCCTGTATTGCAGCAATAAATTTCTGAAATACAGGCAATTTTTCATGTTTGTATTTTTTCTTCAAAAGTGCTTCGACCAGGTTAGGAAAATAATAAACTCATAAGATTGTATTTCACTTGTTCTCTTACGGGAATAAATATTGTGATCGAGAAGTGCAGCGTTTTTTCCTAGGTGCGCTCAAAATTCAGAAATTGCGAAATTTGGGGAAAAGTGTCTTGCGCGGCCAAAATTTATACATATTTTCTTTCAGGCGAACAAAAAAAAGTTTTTTTTTTCACAAAACTCACTTCGAAACCATTGTTCTAGGTCTAATGCCTAGGCATACAGTAAGTTTCTTCAAAATCGGGAGCGGTGACCGGGACCACGTGTTCGCTCTTATCTGGACACACCCAAGTAGCCAGCGCTATACAAGTTCAAATCGAAGCGGGGGGTCGCGTCTGCATGGATGCTGGACGCTGCTCTTGTAAGTGTTTACGGGCTTGTGCCTGCATACCTCCTATCGCCTGTGTTTTCACGAGACGACCACCGTCACGACCAGAATTGCCGCCGGTTACTCATGAAATAACTCAAGGCATACTTGCGAATCGTGAATAGCGTAACACGTATCCCGTGCGAAACAAATGCGGTTGTTTAACCTTGCCAATTAAAATGGAATTACAAACAGAACTATGTTTCGCTGCGCAAGCACGTGGCTTGCTTGCACCTCGTAGCTTCCGCACTGCTGCAACCAGCTTGTGAGACAGATTCTAACAAAGCGGCCGTATTTTTGCATCCAAAGAAGATGCCCATTGTGGTCAACCTTGACTTAGTACTGGCCACATACAATATCGGAATTTCTTGGCTGTACAGATCATGCTTAAAACTAAATTATCGACGGAGGGTTGTTTCCTCACCAGCACAGTTCGCAATCCTTGCTTCGCCATCACAACCTCGACGCCATCGGCAGATGAAAACCATTCCTTAAAGGAAAGCGTCGTGTCGGAAGGCGCCGCCTGCAAGGAACAGCGAAACTGAAACGACGACACGGCGGGAATTTCTCATCCGGCGATATTGAGAAAGGGTGAATTCTCGAGCCTCGTTGCTCCCGTCTTACTTTTCGCGACACACTGTGCGTACTTGTCAAAATGTGCACCGGCTTGCGATCCCGCCTTTCATCGACCCCCCGCAGTTGCTCCGCACGATGAGCATCTTCATCGACAGTGGTGCCTCTAGATCCTTTTTCGCCCACACTCCCGAGCACTTTGTTCCATGTTACAAGAACTGGAGCGCTTCTCAGTCGTCGACGCGGAATGTTTCTCCTCGCACGAGACTACAACGGCTCGACACGTGGTCACAGACGCCAACAGGGACGGCGGTGCGCAGCACTGCTATGCACACTACGTGCAACGACCGTCGAAGTCTATGCATAGCGTCTGTTACCAAGGAGACATCGGCGGCGTCACGCGTTCGACGCCAGTGAGCCCGCTACTCTCTTCTTGCTCACTGTACAAACCCAGAAGAGCAACTGGCGACGTAAGCAGGCGCGAGCTCTTATATGATGGAGGGGAGGAGAAAGGGTGAGGCACGCGTCTGGGCCAGGGCACCCTACGCGAGCCCTGTCCTGTGACGCACGTCAGGCGAACGCTATATATCCCGGCGAAGAGCTGGCGCAACGGGCGTGCGGGGAGGAGGATGTGACGTCAACACGCCAAGTGTTCGCGGTCCGTTAGCGTATTTTAGGTGAGGACATACCTTAATGTCCACCCTGTCATATACAATCCTTAGCTTAACGCATTTATATTCATTTAATCTGTGTTTTCGGCGTTAGCGTGCCCTGCGTGTTTCGCCGAAGCCTGAGTGTTCACAAGGTATGATTACAAATCATGCCGCCCAAATACGACAGCGCGCGTGTTTTCTGTCAGTTTGGTTTCAAATAAGAATTCTGTGCTTTCTGCTCCTTCTACTGCTGAATGCGGTTCATTTTCTTGAACAAAACAACAATTGAAAAAAGCATTACCTAAAGTCATACAGAATATGCAACGCTTTATTGGGTACGTTGTTGTGCTTCCATGTTGAAAGAATGAACAGCGTGGCAAAGAAAAAACGGCAGGCCTGCGCTGAAACCGCAGCAAAGGCGCAGCGAAAGCTGTAAGAGCGGCGTTTCTAGAGCCCGTTGTAAGCTCTCTTGGGGCTACTAATTCCAGTACACTAGCGAGGTACCCACTACGCCATAAATCACAATTTTTGTGAAGTTGGGAAGCGCCTACAAAGCCATTATTCGACCTTCTGCGGGGAAGGGCGGCACCAGCTACACGTCTGTGAGGCATTATGTGCACTTTATTGATGCGACGACTGATGACGATGAAGAATTGTGGATGAGCCCTTTGTAATGGGTGGGAAGCTTTAAACGGCCCACCAGTTATGTAATTTTCATTGCGTGAAGCCCGGTCGCTATTTTCCTCTCCCGCCATGCTGTATAACATACGTTGACGTGGGAAAGAGAGAGGGGGGGGCGAAGAACTCTACTGAGACCTCGAGGAAATGGATCATGCGCTCATGGGCTTCCTTGGCAACCAATACAAGTGCACTTGCGAGGAACCCACTACGCTATAAATCATTGTAATTTTTGAGAAGTAGGGAAGCAGGCACTATGCCATTTTTTGTCATTCTACGGAGAGCCGTGGTACCTGCTAAACTAAGGCATTATGCGCACTTTGTTGATGCTGTGCCTGATGACGATGAAAAATTATGGCGCAGGCCTTTGTAATGGGTTGGAAGCATTCAACAACCTAATCGTTGCGCAATTCGCATTGTGTGACGCCTGGTTACAGAATTCGCGTTGTACGACGCTTGGTGTTTATTTTACTCTTCTACCACGCTACATTGCAAATGTTAATGTGGTTCCTTCCCGGCATGAAGCCTGTATAGGACCTTTTTGCAAAGCAGTTCCAAGCACCGGCATGGCTCAAAGGTTGAATAGTGGACTCCCACGCAGCGGGCCCAGGTTCAAACCTCGTTCCATCCTGGAATTTTTTCTTATTTCGAGCGATAGTGGTTACGGACACCGGCGGCGGCGGACAACTACGGCGCCGAAAACGGCCGATGAATTGATCTCATAACAGCTTTCGCTGTAAAACGAGGACGAGCAAAAGAACGACAGGCGCGGTGGTCCTCGTTTCTTCGTGCTCTTTCTTCGTTCACACTGTTGTGCCGGAGCTTCTAGCAACGCTTCTTCCCACGCGAAAAGCGGCCAGTCGCCAGAGTTTCGACGAACTCTTGTGTCCCCCACCAACGCCATTTCGTCTCGGGGTCCGTCTTCCACCATGCTGTGCCGGCCAGCGACGAAATGTCAGTGCCCCGACCGCGCCGGTGGAATTCCTCAGACTGTAGGATCGTCTTGGACAGTGTCGTGTAGTGTCGTGCACGATGATCGGTCACCCTGCGCAGAGGACGTCCTAAATGTGAGCGGACGATGTGGATCACGCCTCGAGCGCCGTGGAGAGGACACGAGACGATGGAGCGTTATTTAAGGCCGTGCCGGCCCCTGGTTAAGGGGTATTCAGACGGGGGAGAAATGCTCGGGGGATAAAGGCGGAGCCTAGTGACGTCAGCTCGCGAGGAGAAGTCTCCACAAATGCCCCCCACTCACACGGACGGAACTTCACAACAGTGGTGACGGCGGCTGGGAACCCGTATTCTTTGCACCGCAGAAAACGGTTCCTTTCATGCGTAAGCAAATAAGTTGTGACGATATACTCTCCTAGCTGCATGCATAACTGTACACGCGCCATTTCAGTTAGTTTCGACGCGTAGCACGAGCGAGCCAAAATAATAATATTTAGCAACAATGCGCCGCTTGCACGAAGTGTTCCGGCGACGTGAAGCCAACTTCCAGGCCTCTCTCTCGTGCGTGACGTCATGGACGCGTGGGTAGGCCTTGTTGGTGCAGTACAGAAATAAAGCAAGTCTAGTTTGTCGTGTGGCGTACAGAAACTATCGTCTTCATGAACCGGCACGCGCTCTCTTCGTTACTTCATCTTCTTCCTCTTCTGCTTCTCGTCCAACAGCTCTGCTGTGAACGAGCCTTGCGTGACTTTGTGTAAGCTGCGCTAACTTTTATTTTTTGTTTTTTGCAAAGTAGTTTCAAGCACCAGATTGGCACTGTGGTAGAATACCCGACTGACACGCAGAGGGCCCTGGTTCTATTCACGTCCGAACCTGGATAATGTTTTCTGATTTCATTTTTTTTTTATTTCGCGCGATAGCGGCTACGGACACGTGCGGCCGGCGGCGGGCACCTACGGCACTATTGTTGCGATCTCATAACAGCTTTCGCTGTGAAACGCGCCTCAAATATATAAACCAGTGCCAGCTGGCACCGCGCATTGCTAGTAGGAGTGGAGAAATGCACGCCATAATATTGTCACGCATGTTTATTGCTTTATTTTGATGTGTTCGGGTTTCACCCGCAAATGCTGTCAGCAACGTTGGGCGCCGACTGCGCCGCAATGCTCGGAAGCTTCGCGACTGTTTGTTCGAGAGCGTACGCGAGCACCAGCCATAAGGCTCGGACGTTCGATGCCGCATCTATAAATGCCGACGCACCTCACCGCAGATCCGTTGCGCGATCTTGTACGCGTTCTTAAAACGAACGGAGGCGGTCCGTTCTATTGAGCCGCACGCGGCTGGTCACTGTGAGCCGTGACGACCGCCGTCACGTTATTGTCACGTGAGCCATGACGTCTTGTTGTTGCAGGTCGTCTGCTTGCAGGTCGATGCATTTTGATGGGGGCAAAGTGCAAGAACACCCGTGTACTTACCATTAGGTGCACGTTAAAGAATTCCAGGTGGTCGAAATTAATCCGGTCCCCACTACGGTGCGCCTCGTAATCGTATCGTGGTCTTGGCACGTAATACCAAGGAATATAAATGAAATGTTGCCTATATGGCACATGGCAAGTCGTTACAACAATATAGTGAAAATAAAGCATAACAGCAAAATCTATTTAAAAGAAGTGTAAAACTACCATGAAAAAGCCGATAGAAGCAGACCCTGGACATTTTCTTTGATGTTATTTTCTACACTCGCGTTGGAAACATTCATTACACAATTTTTTAAAAGAGGCTCCTGATTAATTTGTTGCAGCAAGATAAAAAAAATCACCATCTCCCACTAAAGGGAACCATGTGGAAATGCGAAGGAGCGCATGGGTCGCCCTAATGTTCCGTTCATCACGAGCACCTTGCCCGATGTTAACGCGTCCTTGCATTCACTGTAGTTGCTGTTGCTGTTACTCGTCCCGAACTCTTGTTGCAGCACGCCACGCGGGTTCATCGCGCGTCTGCATGAATCTCGTTCCCGGCGCCATCACGTGATTGCTGAGAGAGTGTCAGAGGGAGAGGCCACAGCGTCTTACCCAGCCCCTTACACAGGCCCAAACGCGCTAGCGCGTGCCAGCACACGTTGTTCTGTCTGCGTTACACTAAGCTAGGACAGCATACGGCAGCACGTGCCCTTAAAGTGCTCTGCACGTATCATCATCAAGGCGGTCGAAGAACAAGACGAAGAAGACTTCTCCTTGGCGCGAGCGCGCGCTCAATATGTTACAGATGGCTATGGTAGGTTTAGAAAGCGGACGGTCGCCGACAGAACTACGGACAAAGCCCAGCGCAAAAGCTGCTTCGTATCTAAAAACGTTAACATTATGTATGGGGAACAGCCACCAAAAGCAGATGAAATATAAATCGTTCATACTTTAACGTTGCCACAGAACGTTATCGCCATGTACAATATAATTATACAGTCAAGCTAATTGGCACAGAATGCCTTAGACCATGCAGTGCATAACGTTCGCGTGTGCTCGAAGACCCGACTTAGGCCTTTTAATGAGCGTGCCCGAGTCCTGCTCAGCCCGCAGCCTCAAACCCGGGCCCGGCCCAGGCCCGCGCATTCGAGCCCGAGCCCAGCCCGGGCCCGCCAGAAAACGCTTCGGAGGGCCCGGGCCGCGGGCCGGGCCGGGCCGGGCCCGGGTTTTCGGGTCAGCGCGGGCCCGTGCAGTGCTCTGCTGAGCCCGGCCGACACGGCGATCTTCATGTCGAGAAAGGGTTATACGCCCCAATCGTCATGGCCGTAAGTACCGTTGGAATGGTTTACTTCAAGCTTTAGTCGCCATTCTTACTCGCCCATCACAGCAATTGTTCAGTTTCATGCCCAAGCTAGAATAACTAGTAATGTAATGATTAAAAGAGGACATGCGCGGAACTTTATACGAGCTCGTTGAAGTCTGATATGTCCACGGTAATGATGAGTGCCATGTGTTTCTGTGCGTGAGCTGTTTGCCGTTTCAAAAATTGTGTTTTTGTTCTGGCGTGCACACACAATGGAGTTGTGCATTTTGGAGGTACTAAGGAACATGGGCAGCTGTCGTAGCAGCAACCGACACACTACTGGGAAGATATTGCCACGTGCGTTTCTTTATTACTTTTGCTGTATTCGGTTTTCGGGCACAAAGACAAAATGTGAACCACGTCTCAATTTTCAGTGTGATACTCATTGAAACAGCTTCGGTACGTCGACCCGAAAATTGCGATTAGCCGCCTCTGCTGACCCGCCTCGTCGTCACCCTTCACTTCGGTCAAGCTTCTTCTTCTTAGCGGCACCCAGCTCCGCAAGCATGTCACCATTTTGGTGTCAATCGCAGTGGGGATCATTGAAGAAGTATTCCCCCAAGAATGGGCAGTTTCGGTTTCATTTCCGAGGTGCTAGAGGAAATGTTGGGTGATGGTGTCAATTGACACCGCCAGGGCCGAAAGGGTTAAGATTGCGCGCAAGACGCGCACACTCGAGCTTATTCTAGAATTTGCACGACAGCCAGCGATAACGCTGGAATATTCGACGACACACGTTTAAATGCCGACGCGCTTCAGCGCTTGTCAGTTGATCGACGGTCGACGATCTGTACGCCGCTATCAGTGCATACCGTGTGTATTGCTGTAAATTAACTTTCCGTTTCCCGGCCACAAGTTCGGCCAAATAAACAGTTTCATCTTGACAACGCCGAGTGCTGTCTTCGTCGACGTCACGACCACGTGACAATATGACAGACGCAGTTTAAACACGGAAGCACTTGCAACCATTGCATGGGCGGGCTTTGGCGTGTATGGGTGTTCTTGCCCAATAGCATGTTCCAGGTTTTTATTTATTGATCATTTAGGGGAAACAGCCATCGGGGGGAGGGGCGCATTCTTGTACCAACGCACAAGTATGCGGTGTTTTCTGCATATGAATGACAAAAAGTGCTTGCGAGCATATATGCAGCGCTATATTTTAGTGCTCCTCATTGCAGGTGTGACACGCGGACCTTCGCATCCTTGTTTTGGACCCGTGGTTCCCTGGTCCGTGCCACGACTCTTGGGCGTGCCAGCATAACCCACTGCGTGCGCGCCTAGCCACACAGCTGCAGCTTAGCGAGTATCTGCTTCGTAATTATTCGTAATGTGTACCACTAACTAGGGAATAGCACTCAGCTGTCGTTTTTCTGTAACAGGAGACTCAGGATATCCCCTCGAGCTATGGCTGCTTATTCCAGTAGCTGGCAGTCATGCCGGCAACACCTCCGAAGGCCAGTACAACCGGGAGCACTCATCCATGCGCAATGTTGTGGAGAGATGTACTGGGGTGTTGAAGAGCAAGTTCCGCTGCCTGCGTACAACGATCGAGCAGCGCGAATCATTTATGCATGCGCTGCTTTCCATACCATTGCCTTGGACGCGGGCGACTGGACATTGGACGAGTATGGGGGTGACGTGCCACCAGTTGTGGAGCCAGCCAAGTGCTGGCACCACAGGACGTGCTGCTCAGAGGGAATGCAGCAGCGCAGCGCCGTCGAGAACCTTTTCTGAAGTACAGAGGAACGGTGAGTTTTCACAAAACATACATAACTTATTTATACAAATTGCAGCACACCTAGCCTATCACAGGGCCGTGTTTGTACAGTGCAAAATAAATTAAAAAATTTGTATGCACATGAAGTGCACCTCCACACGAATGGTGAAGGTTTCCAAATCAAAACATCCGGCAGATTATGATAATTGAAACCCAACTGAAGTAAACCTTTGCAAAGAATCCTTTAAAAAGAATGCCAAAGCAGCGAGCTCAGAAAAAATGGTACCTTGTTCACTGTGCAAGAGTCTGCAAGGCTGCCACCTATTTGCATTAGTACTCATGAAGCAGTGTTAAAGCATTGGGTCATGTCCCTTTATCTGTGAAGAGCTGCATTTGCTGCTGCTCCAAAGCTAGCATTGTTATGTGCAATATGCAGTTCACACAATGCTTCTTTCCTCGTGATACATTAGAAATACAATGCTACAACAGCTTGTGTGTGTTGTGTGCGTCCTATGATATGGGCACTTGTACATGTGGATGCAGCAGTTGTTACTTTCTGCTCAAGACAATACACCGCACGTGTTCGTACTGCCATAGTTTGTGGTTACATTAATGAGGAATTGGCACGAAGTACTTTTTCCTAGTGCAACATGAAACATATGGCAGCAATGTGAATGTGCAGCCTTTTGTTTAAATATAACATGAATAATGAAATGGAAACATCCCGTTGGCCATCATAGTCGAAGCAAGTTCATATGATCAGCATTCTATGCTCGTGGTCACCATCAGGAAAAGGTTTGCACAATTTTGATAAAATACACCAGAATGATCGCATCCGCCGCATCCTGTTCATTCGTACGATCGGTGTACTTTGGAAAGAATCATGCATTATGCTTGCTAGCAACCTCTGGGTGTATCAAAACTTCCGTGCAAGCATGTTTATGCAGACGAGGCAAGCAAGTAAAGCGTAATGAATGTGCATTCAAAACACACAAAAATATCTAACGCCGAGTGGTGTGACTAGATTACACTCATTGCATCATGGCCAAAGGGGTAGACGTAAATTAACGGAAAAGCACAAAAAAAATACGAAAGTCAACTTTACCACACGATCTGATCACAAATCTATCACGAGCCTTAAACACCTGGCTACATGTGGCAAAGCATGTGCGAACATTGCAACGTCAACATCACGCAATTCGTTTACACCATGGCACATAAAATTTGCAGTTCCATGTGCGTGACCTTGAAAGAAAGCATGACTTTCCACACGTATGACCATTCCCTTCTCAGAGTTATAAGTCACTGACTAGAAGCATTCATTTCTCGACCGCAATTGTAGCAAGATGCTAAAAAACAGGTGAATCATAATTGTAAAAATGTGAGTGCACTTACCAGCTGTGGCGAAACACAAATTACGTACAACTTGAATTATTAGCTCTGCAATCTCACAGCACCCAGAAGTATCCCGCGTAAAACCTATCCCTGCAACGGCTCATTTAGATCGAAAACTAGAGGACACCAATCACTGGAGTGGTGCATTGATGATGGCTATTTTCATTTGTGAAACTATCGAACTTGAAGAGTGAATAGTCTGGTGCTTTGGACCACTTTTTATTCGTTGCACCTTAGCCTCACTGTGCCGAAATGAAAATATCACAGCGCAAACACTATGCGGTAACGCTTCATCATGAGTGCAGTGAGTTACTAGCCGTAGTGAAGCAATATAAATATCACAGTACAAAACCCATGTACAGAAAGTGACAACTGCTTGTGATGATTCGAGTACGAATGACTAGATGCCTTCGAAATGTCGAAATAAAAAAGGAAAACACTCTCGTTTTGCAGCAGGATTAGGATACATAGAAAAAATATCACAATACAAAAATGGGTAGACGCATTAGGCCTTTCGTCCAAAAAGCCTCCTGTATTACTCATACAAAGTGATAATGAAACTAAAGCACTAAAACTCAAAGTGAACTGATAACAAATCCATAAACTGAAACTGAAGTGCCAAAATTGAAACAAAAGTAATTAAACAAATTAAACTCAACTCACAATACACAATGAATGAACGAAATGAAATCTGAAAGGGGAAAATCAAGAATTACCTTGCAAAACTGAAATAGCAATGAATAAATAAAATAATACCACAAAACACAATTAATGAATGAAATGAAACTGGTTCCTTCTTCCTTGCAGCAGCCCTTCGGCTATGGCCCGTGCCAGAGGCCGCACCTCCTCCAGGATGCTGCCGTCCTTTCCTAGGCTGCTGCCGAGGAAAGGACGGCAGCCTCGGCTGCTGCCGTCCTTTCTGCCGCGACAGCAAAGCGGGTGGTTGACTGCTCGATCCGCCGCAGCACCTGAAATGAATAATTGTGGTGGAAATGTTTGCACGAGTTACTGATAAACTCGAAACCAGCGCATGGCTGGAAGCTGCAGTTGTCAAGAATTGCAGCAAGCACAACTCCCTCTCTGCTGAAGAACCACTGGCCTGACGGTGCTATGGTAGTGTCCTGTGGTAATGTCATCCTGTGGTAGTGCCATCCTGTGGTAGTGTCAAGCGTCGTGTACAAACTGTGCCCTCTTCGTTTGGACAGATGAAGACCTGCCAGAACTGCTCTTCAGTCATCGAATCAAATGCATCTCTTACCACCAAACAGCCCTTTTCAGAGCTAACCAAACCTTTTGCCCGGCTTTTGATCGCTGCCGAGATACGATGCCTGGCCCTCAATACGACGGATATTTCTTATTTACATCCCAACCTTGTTTGTTTTCCACATTCATGATTCATTTATGATAACAGAGCAAGAATGTCTGTCCTTGATGTAAAATGACACCGAAGGATTTAACAACCTGGAGCTTCTCGTCGCCCTGTTCAAGGCCGCGGGCGCACTGTGTTGACATAGCGGACAGGGTGTCCACCCATCGTGGCTGTGGTCGTGTTCTGCGTGGTGGCCGCACAGGACGCTGCAACACTGAAAGCATGCAGCATTTTAACACGAAAGTGTTTTATGCCGGGGTCCACCAACATTTTCATGAAGTATTTCTGTCACGGAAATACGTCAGCAAAATGAACGCCATCAAATGGCAAAGAAAAAAAACTATAAAAAAAAGTTTCGTTGACAGGAGCCGAACCCATGATCTCTCGGTCCGCGATGATGGCTGGCGTGCGGTTAGCCCACTGAGCTGCCACCAAACATTTTTTTTTCTTTATTGTAGCTACCGCCAAACACATAACGGAGGCCATGAACGCGCCTTTTATCTTTCACACTCTCGTCTCACAGTGCTCTTGCATGGATGGATGGATGGATGGATGGATGGATGGATGGATGGATGGATGGATGGATGGATGGATAAATGGATGGATGCTATGAGCATGCCCTCTATGACGGGATGGTGACACATGTGCCACCAGGCTCGAAAAACAAAACAAAAAGACCCACCGTTGCAGCGATCGTCCCATTCGGTGCGTTTCAACAGAAGTGTAATTTCGTTTAACACACCGTGAGGTGGTGGCTTTAACCCATTCCTCGCCCATAGCATCCATCCATATCGAAAAATAGCTCTCCGACGCTCGCCTGGCTGCCGCACGGCGTTCCCCGCTGCCAGGCTAGAGGGAAGACGCAACGCGCGTAGCGTTTCTCTTCGCGTTTCACGACGCTTTGGAGGAGTGCATATCGAGTACCAGTGTTTATTATGTGCTTGTTGATGCCATATTTGCGCGGGATTGACCACATGCGGTGTCCACGTATATGTTAAGAACTTCAGCTACCGCAAGGGCTAAATCATGATCATGGTCGTTAGGCGTCGGTACGGAGATGTGGCACTAGGCGTCAACGTCAGTGCGTCCACATCAGGCGGTGCTACATCTGCCAAACAACAATAGACATTATACAAGCTCTTATATACCAATGCACTAAAGCGCTCAACTACTTCTGTGACGACACGTTTGACTTTCGTGTTATACCGATTCCTATGACAGAGGGATCAACCATCTTTTTGACAGTTGCACTGGATTTTATGGTACGCATAGAAGTTGCAATGACCATGCTATGACTCTTCGGCTAGTTCAATAACATACGATAGCTTATTTTCTCTAACAGCTTGAGGATGAATAACTTACCACACTCTCAAAAACTGAAACTCCTGCAGTGAGAGTTATAGAGCTGCGTTACTCCCACAGATCTCATTATACTCTCTCTCAGGGAGGCGCTTTACTCTCTTTTGCCAGGAGGAGTGAAAATGCCTTTCACTCCTCCTGGCGAAAGAGAGTAAAGTGCCTGTTTCACTCCCGCATCCCACGAGAGAGAAAAAGGTTGTTTTACTCTCTTGTCATATAAGAGCTTGTTTCAGAGCTTGTTTTAGCCTTGCAACTCTCCAAATATAAGGAGCTGTAAAGAAAAGTTCGTGCAGTCTAATACCTTTGGCAGTAGCTCAATCGATGAAGTGACGGCGATACATTCCTCGTCAACTTATCGCGACGAAAACCGCTGACATGCACAAAGAATCGGCGATCATAAATGTACGAGATTATACTCACACGTACGCACACTCTGAGTCAGGTCCTAGTTATGAACTGACTAGAGGCGGCACGCCGCAGCGTACGCAATAAAATGCTGTGGACAGAAAGCACGAGAAAAAAAAAACACAAAAAGGGGGGGGGGGACTCTTACGTTTCGCCTTTAAAACGTGACAGCGATATTCGTACACACGCATGCGCACGCGCACACGCGCACACACACACACACACACACACACACACACACACACACACACACACACACACACACACACACACACACACACACACACACTCGCCTTCTCAATCGCTAGCTTGCCTTCTCTTCTCGATGGAGACGTATACACACTGCCGCAAGGAAAGCCAAAGTGCAAACGCCCTCTCTCTCTTTGCATCTACCTCGACTTTTCGCTCACGACCAACCAACGCTGCTCTTTCGCTCAGAACCAATGACGCCGACGACACCGGAATTTCTGCGAGACGAGTTCTTTGACGCTATCGCGTCAAAAAAAAAAAGATATATATAAACGCGCCTTCCTTCAAGCGGCCGCTAAACGGGAGCCACCGAGAGAGAAACATGATAACGCAACATTACGACGCATACGTGAGCGAGGAAAGACAAAATAAAAAAAAACAGACACACACACACACACACACACACACACACACACACACACACACACGCACACCAGGAGAGGAGAAGCGTGCGTGCTAAAGTCGAAGTCTCGCCGTCGCCCGTCGCTGCCTTCGCCATTTTCTCCCGTTGCCCGGTCATCGAAGTTTCCGAATTGCTCAGCTCTGTCGGCTGCGCGTGCCCGTGTCCTGTGTGTGCGCCACTGTGATCTCAACGCCGGATGTGAACGGCATTTAGCGACCGCAGTGCAACATCCCGTACTGTGAGCGTGTTCGTGTTGGTTTCATGATGGTCTGGAGACTCAAGCGTGCTTGCACTCTCGTGTATGCGTGTTCGGCCAGCACCTGTTTAGGCACAGTCGGAAATGCGAACGGTAAGTGGTGCTTCTGTGTTCTCAGTTTCGCATCGCTCACGTGTGTAGTGCTGCACAGTGTATCGCGTGGAAAGTACATTAAAATGCAGAATGGAAAAGCATTACGCGCACATACGTGTGATGCCTGATGCGCGTTTAAAAAGCTTTTGTGAAGGCACACGCTTCGCACGGCCAGTCTATCGAAGAGCGGGTACGCCTCAATGAAGACAATTTGTGCTATACAATTTCTTTGCTTGCCACAAAGCGTGAATGCGGCAGCGTGCTTTCAGAAAATATAAACAAGCGAGAGCCGCGGTTATCACTCCGTCATGTGTGCATTAAGGCTAACTTTTGTTTTCATTTGATTCAGTTGTCGTTGTCAGCCTCGGTTGTACGATGGTTGCGGTGCTTGGCTGCCGACCCGAAAGTCGCGGCTTCGATCTCGGCCGCGGCGGTAGCATTTCGGTGGAGGCGAAACGCTAAAGGCCTGTATACTCTGCGATGTCAGTGCACGTTAAAGAAAAACAGATGGGCGAAACAGATGGGCGAGCCCTTCGTTGCGCCCTTCACTTTTTTAGAAAAACGCCTATTTTCATAATTCCAGTGATTCCACTCCTGCGCCAACTGCGCCAAAGTGCGCCAAATTGTATTTACTGCGCCATCCTGATAATATCGACGAAATTTGCGCCAAACTGCGCCAAAGTCTCGGGTTTGGGGGCGTCTATCACCGGCAATCGCACCGCCGGCGCGTCAGAACATGTGCAGCTCGATCTTGGGGCTGCCAATAAAGTCGTAGTCATGGACCAAGAATTATTCCGCTGAATAAATAGCGCTCGCGCGTGCGTTCCGAGTAAGCCACGATGCCATGCACGGTGCCGACGCAGCTTCTGTTCTGCAAGTCGGCTCGACAGCAAAACGCGCTCTCCGCAGAGGCTCGTGACGTCTATAGGCCTTTCGGTAGCGAGAAAGTGCGACGGTGATTCATCGGCGGACGTCGTCTGTTCCAGAAACGCTGCTGATAGCTCGTTTCAAGCGTCGCACGGCACGTAAGGAAAGCAATGTTCAGTAATAACTACATGAGTGCCGCTAAAATGTCTGTCACTTCTGTTTCCGGACATCGCGGAATGAAATCTGGGATCGCTCGCAGTAGATATATGGGACAATATCGAATTTTCCTTGCTTCGCGTTTATGGAAGAGCACGCGAACGGTGGAAACGCGTTGACACTTTTCCTCAGGTATACTTTATCCATGGATCTTCATCCAGAACAGCTTTTTCGTAATTCCTTCCGCCAGCACGTCCGAGTTTGTAATCACTCTGCGGTAAATACCCCCTAAAAGGCCCTGCCCTTTCGAGCTCACGTGCTTGGGTTCCAATTCGAATTTTTTGCTTGCTTTTTTAAAAATGTCATCTCATTAGTAAAATCGCAGCTGTCAGTAGCGGGCCCGTCGCTGATGGCCCACAGTGAAGCGGCTACGCAATGTTACACGTCCGCCCCTCGCTTTCGGGGGTCAATAGCTAACGGTTAAAAAAACTAAGTTTCGCTTAAGAGCGAAGAAATGAATGCGATACCAAAAAATTGTATGGTGAAACGAAGTAAGACTAACAGCTAACTCTTTTGGATCCGATCTCGCGTAACTCAACAAAACGCTAGTTTAAGGAAATATGGCCCCTTCAGGAACCGAAGCGTTTTCTTGCTCTGAGTTTTGTAAACGCGAAGTAAGCGTTGAGAGCACAGCAAGTTTACGAGCCGTCTCCTGATGCCTCGAGATAGCGCGCGCGCAAGCGACTGCGCCCTTCGAACGATGCCCCCCCCCCCCTTTCCGCTCCCCTGGCGTCTCTTCATGCTCCTTACGAAAGACGGGCGGGGCGTTTCCTCTCTGTTTGATGAGCAATCGACGGCAGGCCCGCACGCGGGAAGATGTTATTTCAAGCGCTGTCCGTGCGGTGGAGACAGACGGCCGGCTAGTTTAATCTCCGCTTCAGCCGCGTTCGTCGCCAGCGCTCGCGAGCTTTTACCCGCGGCTAGAATGCGCGTGGTGATGTTATTAATTTGGACTTTATACGGAAAATTACGGCAATGGCGACGGCAAAAAATCCGCCGAGAGTGTCCATATAATTGCTATCGCAAGGGTCAATGTACGGGGCAGATTTTGCGCCCCCCCCTCTTAGGTGATTAGGGGGGGCGCCCCCCCCGCCCCCCCCCCCCCCCCCCTGTGCGCACGCCTATGCTCCTGAGATGATTTTTTCCATGAGATTTGCAATGAATCGAAATATTTCTAGCCTTCATAAGAGCCCCATAATAATACTCAGGTGCTTGAATGTTAATGCAATATGCTTCTGTATTGCACTCCAGGATATAAAATTCGCTGCTCCAAAGTGCTCCCAGATGCAAAATTATCTGCTCCAAAGTGCTCCAAGATGAAAATTTTGCTGCTCCAAAGTGCTCCAAAACGGAAATTTTGCTGCTCCAAAAATTGCTCCAAATCAGAAATCCTCGGTAGCATCACTGTAATTCATTTTCGGTAAAACACCCCCTCCATCAGAATTTCGCTCCCCCCCTTCCCCTGTGGCTACGGGCCTGGCGTACGCTATTCCAAAACTCCCTAATATTAGTAAGTGGGAATACTTTTCGATAACAATTTTGCATTGCGCACTTTGTTCGTCTCTAACACAAAAAAAGAAACAGCATACCATAGGGTAATTACGTCATTAGGTTGTACTAGAGCGAATAAATTATGCTGCAGAGATATGATTATGGCCATATCATGTGAAAGTTATCTGCTAAGTGACAGCGTTTATGGTGAAGCACGTGCATTTTACGATATTTTCACTTAATTAGTGACAATTTTGTGACATAATTAGTGACATCTTGAACTTTCCTGGATTTCATGTGAATATTCTCATCGAGTTGAAGATGTTTGAGCTGTGCCAGGCTTATTCATTCACATCAGTGCAAGCCAGCTCAATGCAATACTGATGGCAGAGGGACAATCATTAAAAAATTGTGACTCTCATAAGACTATTATGAAGCTTTGAAGCAAGTCTAAGCAGCCATTAAACATTATCACAGTTAAAAAAACTAATGCTCAGCAAGAACAGAACACCTTTCGTCATTTCTTATGTTTTACTTCTGTAAGTCATATGTAAGCTTCCTACCTTCATGCTTCTTGATGAATGTAGAGAGAGAGAGAGGAGGAAAGGCAGGGAGGTTAACCAGACGAAAGTCCGGTTTGCTACCCTGCACTGGGGTTGGGGAATAGAGGGTTGAAATAGAGAGAGAGAGAGAAGGAGAGCACTGCACGTGCAAAGGAGTACAATCAGTCACTGAGGCTGGAGCTTCTCTGACCTACATTACATCAGCGCTCTGACATTCCATTGGGGAATCGCGGCATTTGAAAGGGCCATGGGCGAGCTGTGGTGGTTACTGAAGCGCTGAAAACACTGGATCGACAATCTCCAGCAGTTGCAGGGCAGTTCGGGCTGTCGGAGTGTTTAGCTTGCTCAAAAGCATGAATATGGTGTCCAGAGGAGAGCGAAGCATCGCAGCAATGTCCTTGTCTTTCTCGGGCATGTCGTGGGGAACCAGCGCTGTCGTTGACTCGGTCAATGTCTGCTGCGACCATTGGAGTCGCTGTGGATTGTGCTGTGGCTTTGGCTGTTGCTGTGGTTCTGGCTGTGGCTCTGGCTGCAGCTTTGGTAATGCCGGCCATGCTTCAGAGTCCATGTGTTCTTGTGCGGTCTTGTCCTGAGAAATCGACTCGGACGTGTCTGGTCTAGGAAGCAGAGGAGAAGGTGTCACCAGTGAACTGCGATTCACAGAGTTCACAGAGCACCAGAATCAATAGACAATGGCACGCAGATCACCAGATGACTCTATTGCAAATTCTCAAAGGATGTGCTGTTGTTCACGTACTCCGTGCTGTATCATGCTTTGTTTTGAGCTCTTTCATTAGCACGATACACGGCAAACAACTTAATTTATCAGAAACTCAAATGCTGTGTTTTTGACGAAATGGTAGGTGTGGAGTGAACTTGAAACCGCAAGTATTTGCTTTCTAGTCTCGCACAGGCAGTGAAATTGTGGTTGGCTGTAGTTGTAGGTTATGTTGGCTGTAGGTTATGAATGTTTGTGCAGTTGGCAACACTACACTACTGAACTTCATGTGTATATTTGTAAATGCTGCAAGACTTAAAATGAAGGAAGGAAAGAAAGAAATAGATGGGAAGACAGGCAGGTTAGCCAGTTCTTAAAATGGCTAGCCATGCTGTGCAAAGGAAGAGGGTACGAGGAATAAAGGATAATACAAAAGAAACTTTACAGAAAAAGAACAAAACAGGAAAGAAGAGTATGATGCCTCGTAAAGTCTGTCTCTAAGCTCACTTTTGCGTAAGAAGCGCCGAAGCACTTTCAATGCTAACATCAAACGGGAGCAGCAATGAAAAAGCTGTGGAACCTTTTCCCTGAGATAAAAGAAAACGCTTTATCTACACTGCCAGTTTTGTATTATGTACTGAATTAGTTCTTGGTGTTTGAGTGCATTAGGATAGTAAATTTAGAGGTAAAAGATTGTTTCATGCATGGACGTCTAACTGAATTTATGCCGGTTATCTGAATTAGGTAATAGTGTGCTTTACAGCTGTTTAGTGCCGCATGAAATAGTGAGTCACTGCAAAAAATCTGCAGATTTTTTTTTCTTTGCAGATGGTGCTCAAGATGGCACATGCAACGCCATGCAGCTGTGGACACCAGCAGCTTGATAAGAACTCTTGAAGCTCATCTGAATGCTTCACAGAATCTGGGTTGGTAGCAGCAATCTCGTTAGGAGAGAGTGATCAAATAGAATCCATTTCTGAATTGTGCATTGCATACCTGTGTTTAATGAAGCAAGTCATCGATACATTGGAAACATTGAGAGTATCACTATTTTGAGTCCAATTTCACGGTAGCTCTTATCTCAGTCATCCGATACAGTATGCAGAATCTGCACGTGCACTTTGTCACGCCTATAACACTATATTGAATTTAGAGTGGAGTGCCTCGATAATAGACACCTGTAGCGATAATAGACACCTGTATTGACTGTATTGTGAGGGATTCATAGTGTTCCTGGCGAAATGGTCAGTACTTATATAACGGCAGGGCTAAGAAGACAAGGACAAGAAAGTGCACATCACGAGCGCTTGCTCACAACTGAAAGCTTTATTGCTTCAGCAGAAAATATATACCTAAACGTGAACTTCGCCTATTACCCGCCAACTAGCTCGCATTCCCGTTTTGCTTCAAACGGTCAGTATTGTGATGCATTGCCTTAACAATGAAGTGGCATATACATCGATACACATTGAAGCTCACCAGCGCATTGTTATTATGGTGTTTAACTTTATTTTTGTGTTCGGTAGTCACAAAACCTTTCACAAATTTGCGACACAAATGTTAGTCCTGTTGTGAGTCACAACAGGACTAACATAGGATGGGCTGCATGCGCCTTGTGATTTAAGTTATCACGGTTAGGAAAATTTTTACATTCATTTCCACTTGATAGTTATATTAATTGCTTGTCTAGTTTGTGTTGGCTAGGGGAGATTTAAGGTAACAGCAAGCAGTAAGCAGCATAGAAAATTTTCAGTGTGCACGCATTTCATAGTTGGCAGAAGCAGGATGGTGCAGTGCTTACAGGCAGGTGCTATGTGCACCGCTGGTTCAGTCCGAAGTGCTGTGAGGATGACCACATCTAGATGCTGCTTTGGCATAGAGTTTTATATTTAAATGTAAATTAAAAAATCGAGGCTGTCCACTGTGGCAAGCCTCATAAGTACTATATATCTATATTTTGTCCCGTCTAGCGTAGGATTTTAAATAATTTATTTGGGAGAACTTGCACTAAGTTTTGAGGATAAATGAATTATTTTTGTAATAAGAGTTGCCTCCACAAAACAACAAGCAACACTGCACACTAGCTATTGTACCTTGTTCTTTTGCTAGGTGTATAAAAACATGGCAGCAAAACATGGACAAGCAATTGAGCCTCGTCTTTCTGTATTATAATGCTGCGTCTTTCTAGATATTACAAGAATGAAAGTCTGCTGCACACTCATTGTATATCTCACAAGAAATTACTTGGCAGCTTCTTAATTTTGTATTTTCGTGTTTTTTCGGAAAAGTCTGCAGTAGGAGAAGTCAAGTGGGTATTTTGTATGGATGCAGAAAGCTTAATGGACTTCTTTGCTTGATATCTTTTTCAGGAAGACTGTACACTTTTGGCAAAACAGCAACAGTTCTGGCCCACCTGTTTGTCTACAAGACGGTCTCTTCTGCGAACAGCCCTGTGCCTTACAGCATACTATATTGATGATCTTTTACATCTCTCAGTATATAGGATTGTCAGCACTTGGACTGCTGCACTGTGTTATGCATGTTGCTGAGTCCGAACTTTCCAATAACAGTCTGCATTTGAAAATTTTACATATGGCTTGAAAAGATGCTGAATGTAAACTCATTTAATTTACTAAGCATGGTTCTTGACTGTTTTACAACCGTTATTTATGGCATCTTCAATTTTTATTCAGCCACATGGCATGTCCAGTCCTTGGCTCTAATGTGCCAAGTCACCACCAGTACTGACGGGCAATTTTTAATTCAAAGCATGTTATTGCCTAACTCCGAGGTAACTTTCCTGTCACGGTATTCGGATTCATTTTCAATGTGGTAATTCTGCATGAGCCATAAATTGAGCTGTTGAAGGTGATGAGGAACCAATTTTCCGGTCGCATTTGATGGCACTAAGTGGCATCTAAATATTGTAAACATTGGTCTACTACTTATGCATAATAATACGGGTGAATAGGATTGGGAAATAATGCCATGTTCCCAAGCCTATCTTTAAAAATTTGCATTATTTCTGAAAAATATGTGAATAAAGGCGACTGTGTTTACAAACCTTGGCAGGTGGATCTATGGTCGAGACCACAGGTCTTTATACAAAAAATTGAACATGTTTTCATGCCTGAGGGCAAACAAATGCAATATATAAGGAAAATGGTACACCAACATGCCTAAGTGTTGCAAGCCTTTATTACTTATCGAGTTGCCTTCCTGTGTAAAGCAGACACCAAGTTCTCTGTGCATCAGGGGCATAGGCAGAAATTGTTTTCGGGGGGGGGGGGGGGGGGGTCTCCTTGATTTGAAGTGGGAACCGGGCAGGCAGATGCGGCCAATTGTCATTTTGGGCTCTGTATGCCATAGCAAAAAAAAATCGAAGGGGGAGGGGGGGGGCGGGGGAGGCCCGGTGTGCCCCCCTGGCTACGCCACTGCTGTGCATGCCATCTCTTTGGATTGTACTTGCATACTGGCATTGCAAAGTGTATGTGTCGTGCTTTGTGATGAATTTTTGAACTATACTTCCATATTATTTTGCTGCTGTGAATTAGTGCTCAAGTTGCATTGTGTATGTTGTTTCATCTGTCCAATAATGAGCATGGGTTCTGTGGTAGATGAAAATTTATAATTTACATTGACATTGTGGATGTTATTGTTTTGATTCCAATAAAGTACTGCAACCAGCATTTATTGTATCATTTGAAGTTTTAAGAATTTGTAATGCATTCAAACAAAAAAGTCCTTGTACATGTAAAAGAAATTGTTCAGGCTCTGACATATAGGTCGTGGTTCTCAGCCATGGATGTTTTGGAGACCCCTTGTGGACCGGTTGAAGTGATGAGGGACCCTTTGCAGTGAGAGGTAAGGGGGAGGGGGGGAGGGCTTATATATTAGCACAACGTGCAACGTGAAATAGGTGCCTTGCATTTCTCCGTGGCAAAGAATGGTCAAACTAAAGTGCCACGCCAATTCAATGTCAACACTAAGTTCTGCGATCTGCCGCCACATTTCAGCTGTTTCTCGCTACGCTTTCTCTTCAAATATGCAAGCCTGGAAAAGCACATGTGGTAGAAAATTGCAGTAAAAGCTTTACAGCAATCTCATGGAAAGCATAAGTCAGCTGCATAACCGTTATGCGGTGAAACAAAAAAAAAACAGGGGGGGCCGCTGTCATTGGGCATAATGTTTCTTCAAAAAAGGCGTATTTTGTTTTTTGTTCGAAGATGCGTTTCGCGGACCCCCAGAAATGGCTTCGCTGACCCCCCCCCCCCGCCTTGAGAACCACTGCATGCTACAGATAATGCTTGCGTTCTACCATATAGGTTGAACCGATGATTCTTGCAAAACATCGTGCAAATAAGCGACAGACAGTAAACGGAAAAAGATCAACTGTGATCAAACATTGATGGGTTGATCATTTATCATGGTCGCATAATTTGTATAGTAGATTTGGACATCAACTAAAGGTACACGAGGTAGTAGGAGTGCACATGGCACCCAATTTTTTCAGTTTTTATTTACCTGCTGCACTCATGTTCGTCCTATGTGTAATCCTGAATCACGAAAAAGTCAAGTTGTGCCCTGCCGTGACAAAAATATCCTACCAATTAAAATGAAACCTTACTTTCTGAAGAACAGCTGTTTCACTGAGGCATACAATAATTCCATTTTTTTTAATAGGTACTGCACAATCTCTTCAGGAGTAGCGCCAACTACACGCGGACGTTCGCAGTACAGAAGCGCAACAGTATTCTTTTCTATTTTAAGGGAGACATGTCACTCGCGAATTAATGGACATCGTGCTTAACCTTTGTGGACGCCTTCGACATACATTTTAACGGCGGCGTGATACGGAAGAGTAAAGGTCATTTAGTAAAGGGTAGCTAGTCTCCGAGTATAAAAGCATTTAAATACTGACTATGACTAATTCAGAAGCACTCTATGTCGTGCCTCAGCGCGCGTAAGTGCTCATCACGCAAATATTCGTCTAACTGCTCAGAGGTGCCGCTGACCCTGCGTGCAGCTCGTAACAGCACCTACACGCGCAATAAATGCATATGCTTGTATAGGTGCACGCTAAAATGCCCTTGGAACTCCGACATCGACGTATGTAACAAAAATATGCGACATATGATGGTCTTTGAACAGCTGAGAATGCAATGCAGACACTTGCAGCTCGCGGCAAAAATAACCAAAACTGCTCCAACAGCACACGCTCGTAGAATATACATACGTGAGTTTCGCTACCTAAAGGTACTTGTCACGCCGGTATGAGCAAATTTTTGGGCGAGCGAGACATCCACGATGTATGGTGAACACACAAAAAACACACGTTTACCATTTCTCTTGCGGCACGACAAACGACGGACGGAAGTCGGAGCTGAAGGTGCTAACGGTGGCTTTCGGGAGTTCATGGCGCCGCGCTATTTACTAACCTAATCCACGCGCAAACACACGCCGGTGATGCAAAAAAAAAAAAGAATTACGTAGCAAGCTCCGCCCTCTCGTTGCAAACCAGTTTGTAAATATATAAGGCCGTGAAAAGTCAACGCAGTATGCGGTGGCGCTGTGGCGTAGTGGTTAAAGTGTCTGCTTTCGGTGCTTGTGGTCATGAGTTCGAGTCCTGTGTGATGTGCGATTTGTATTTGTTGTCATACGTCCGTGTTCACATTGATGTCCATTTTCTAATTATCCCTAGAGACAAGTATTACAGATACTATTCCGAGTGCCGAAATTTCTTTTTTTCGCAGCCGTTCTAGGGCCGCTTATTGACATGATAATAATATCTGGGGTTTAACGTCCCAAAACCACCATATGATTATGAGAGACGCCGTAGTGGAGGGCTGCGGAAATTTCGACCACCTGGGGTTTTTTAACGTGCACCTAAATCTAAGTACACGGGCCTCAAACATTTTCGCATGACGCCACACGTAAGCGCTGCAGGCCGCACCTAGCCAGGAAAAATATAAACTAAATTTCTGCAAAAGTGGCGTCAAGGCTCTGGAAGCCGCCTACGGAGTCGCATAATGAATTTACTAGCAGCGGCCGTAATTTGAATGGATTTCCTGCCTGCAGGCGTGGATTCCAGCGAGTATTTGACTTCATCGCACCTGCGTTCACATCTCTCTCTAAGAGAGCAGGAAGGCTCTGTTTTAAAGAGGATTTTAGTCTGTCCGGTATTTCGGTAAAGCGAAGACGTAGCACATTATCGGATAGCGTGTGCCGTAACTGCCGCCACGTCAGGTTGCGCCAACTATGGAGGATAAAAACAACAAACACATAATGTATGACCTCCGAGATTCCGGGATTGTCACTCGCTAAGCCTACATCATTGATTATTTGAGTATGGCTCTCGAAAACAGTGCCGAATCGACACGAATACCTGCCTGTTGAAGCTTAACGACGTGAACCTAAAGCAAATAAAAGCATCAGTTCGGAGATAACGAGCGACAGAGCGCGCGACGGCCACTTGATAGATTCGAGATGGACGGCAATCGCTTTCGGCGGCGCGGCCATGTTTACCGGGCGTACGTATGCGCAGTTCACACCCGGTATTCTGGTGCAAAGCATTTTGCGTAAAGCGGTGTGCCGGACAGACTAAAATCCTCTAATGTATGCGTTTTCGTTGCGAGCGCTCTACGTGTTTTGGTTGCGTGAATGTGTGCGCGTATGAATGTGCCTATTTCTGTGCTCGATTAATTTTATTTCAAAGCTGTTTCAACGTGATAGCTTTACTCCCTCGGAGGAGTGCTTTCACTCTATCGCAGATAGAGTACTGTACTCTATGAGGAGGCGTTGAATCACTCCCTGTCTAGAGGGTGTTGTTTCACCCCGGAAAAGGGAGTGCCCAGCGGGACAAGCCGAAACTCTCACAAAGGGCGTCGGGGCTCTCCCTTTGTTCTAAGAGTGCAGGTGCAGCGGCCACCCTATCCGTGCTTGACACGCCACGCGGTGGATCCTCTGCTCCTGAAGAGTGAACACGAGATGTTTACGAACTGCACATACATTTAGCGATAATGAAAGCAGTAATACCGCATGCGCGGTATTTGCGGCGGTTTTCAAAGGACCACCGCGTGCAGACGCGTCAGCGCTGCCACTTAGTCAACATTTCAACAGGGCAGCGACGTCAGCGTGATTGTCGCGCTGTCTTTTTGCGAACTGAACATCGTCCCTCCCACCATTCCTCTGATGCTTACGGGTCGCTGTGCTCCTCATGCATGCAGCCTCATCAGTGGTGTCCACAACGGCCTCCATGGCATGGGTGGGAACATCAGCCAGCTGGAAAGTGTCATAAGCGCGTTCGTTCACAACGTGGCTATACGTTACACTGGCTATGTTGCAACTTTTCGTACTCCAGAGCTGCGGAAATATTCTGCAGCTATAGATTGCCTAATGATCCTATATATTACCATGCTTGTGCATTTGCCTTACGGCATTTCAAATCTGTGATGATCAATTATTCGCCTTTTCCCGAAAGGGCAGCCAACTGGATTCTAGTTGATTAACCTACCTGCTTTTCCATTCTCTCTCTCTCTCTCTCTGCTACGCTATATTCATGCTCACCAACAGTGTCTCGTTCCGCTAAAGGTACCACTTACCGATAATGGCCAACTCTATGTTGGCACCATTCAGGAAGCCATGGTATTACGGCGGCAGTGTGCTTACCTCTTGGTGGGGGAGGTCAGTGACGCCTCTGAGGCGTAAGGTGCCTGTAAGCTGGAGCACTCGGCCCCGGAAGCCAGGTACTCGACACCCTCCAGTGCTTCTGAAAAGTTACACCAGTGTTGAAGGACAAATCACCCAGACCATTCGACGGTCGTTCACCTTTGCACTTCCGCGATAGCGGCAGCATGATGGCGGCAGCATCGTCGCGCTGTCTTTTTGCCAACTAAACATCGCCCCTCCCACAGGCATGTTCGTGGGCGTTTTTCCTCTTTCGGGCAAGTTTTTTCGTTCCACCTGAAGCACGGGAAATTCCACTATCGAAGTCAACAAGGGCGCACACGCAGCACTCTCCTGCAGCTCGTTTCGCTTCTCTCGAATATTACAAATAAATAAATGGACAGGTTACTGCTGCTTACATTACACGTCTTAAGATTTTTCTGCAGTAACGAATCGGTAGAAAAAATGTCTCCTCAAATAAGTAAATATTAACATTTCTCGTCGCAAATGCCACCAGGCGCGCTTGCTTCGTGGCTGTGAGTGGTAGGACCTGAGCGCGGTGAAACTGAATGCGAGACATTGTAGCCAAGTCATGATATAACCTTTAGTTCTTCGTGCGTGTGTGCAGTCTGTGCCATAGAGTTTCATACTATAGTACCTAGAGGGGAATCTGGCGGTAGTGTCTACAAGGTAAATGTAAATGGTAGCGAAGCTTCCATAGAAGCCCATACGTTCAGAAAATGGCTGCTCATCGGCTGCTCATGGGGCTTAGCGCCATCTGTGTGAGGAGGGAACACTTCCGGCGGAACAAAAAAATAAAGCGGATGTGACGCAGTATCCGGTAAAAAAGTTACGTCATTTTGTTGGCAGTAGCGCGAAATTTGACCTCAAAATATTTTTCTTAGGCCCCTGATCGCTAAGGACTCGCGCTACGGCGAGCCAGCAAGCCCTTGGCGAATGCGCTTGAAGGCAACGCTAGCTAAACTAATATCGACCCGTGACTAAACAGCGGTGTTTAAGTGTACCGTCGTGCAATTCGCCTTGGTTTTACCAGGAAACCTTATTCTCTGAGCTTTTATTCTGCGTTCGTGTCATCTTCCACAGCGTGAATAAAGTAGGCAACAGCGTACCTCTCGCGTTGCTTATTTGCTTCGCACATGAGCGGGGGACTTAAAGAGCGCATTGCATGTGTGCTTCAGTTCTAACGAGAAGAAATGACGCCTGGTCACGTCAAAATAATGATATTTCAGTTTTATTGAATGATCACAATAACGCAATTTAACACATCCTACACAATGAGCAACAAATGTCATAATAAGTACAAAAAGTGCGTACACTACGTGCACTATGTTTTGCCTCTTGTTCCGATAAATTAACTTACGTGTAACGTATCAAGACATGCGAATTGTAGCGCGACAAATAACTTAGCGATCTGCTCACCGATAGCAGGGAATAAAGTAGGCACTGCGTGTTCACGAAGGAAACCGGGCAGCAGGAATACTGATCCATGAAAATCCAGCAAGCACACTACTCCGAACCGTTGCCCCGGTGTCTTATCTAGAAGAGAGGGCTCGCCAGGCGTACGCGTGTTGCTGTTGCATCCTTGGAACACCACATCTTTTCCGCGAGTACCGAGGAAAGCGTTCGGCGTGAAATGTTAGCCGCCTCGATCATGCCGTTGTCCGTTGAACACCGTAGCCAACTCGTTCACCAACGATGAAACGCACCTCGCAACTTCGCGCACACCAAAATCAAATTCTCACCACAATAATTGACAGAACGCATGCAAGTGCGAAATACCAGAACATCTGAGGGGGCGTGTCGCCGCAGACGAACTTACGAGCGCACCTTTCCATGCACCGCAAGGGCTGCACTGAATGACAATGACGTGCGCCTCTCTTTAGGGGGCGCTAAGAAAAAGGTTTTCCGTAAGAATTAAACACTGTCGTACATTCTTGGCACATTGCGCCTACATAATATTGTTCGGGAAATAAATGTAATTTGTAAAACAAAAAGATTGCCTTACGTTTGAATAAAACTTGGTTTTTCGCTATTAGTGTTTGTTCCCTCCAAACATAGTCGCGCTTCAATCGCAGCACCCATAACTACCCTTGCTGGTGTCGTTGGCAATAGGTTCTGAACCGTTTTTCGGCCGAAGCTTCGCGACCTATTTGAATCGACCTTGGTGTCTATGCGGGCTCCTTGAGCGGCGCTTCCACCACCATGGGAATGATGGGAAGTACAGGCTTCGGATCTGCTTCGGACGGATTAGGTTCTTGAGATTCGCGGCGCCTGTTTGCCAAGTGTAATAATAATATCTGGGGTTTAACGTCCCAAAACCACCATATGATTATGAGAGACGCCGTAGTGGAGGGCTCCGGAAATTTCGACCACCTGGGGTTCTTTAACGTGCACCTAAATCTAAGTACACGGGCCTCGAACATTTTCGCCTCCATCGAAAATGCAGCCGCCGCGGCCGGGATTCGATCCCGCGACCTTCGGGTCAGCAGTCGAGTGCCATAACCACTAGACCGCCGTGGCGGGGCTTTGCCAAGTGTAAAACAAAGTGATAAAGTCTGTAGACAGTTCGCTAGCTAACGCTATCCAATTCGAAGCCTGTACTTACCATCATCCTCATGACGGTTGAACGATCGCAGCGTCATTTTCCTCTCCAGGTTATTTTATGAAACTCTGTGGTCTGTGCGATAAGGCAGATAGATGAATCGTGCCGCTCGCTGGCGCTGCGACGTGAGCACTGCTCCTCGGCAAGAGCAAACCTGTCGGGCGGACCCGATTTTCGCCGCGGGCGTTTGTAAAACAAACTGACTGACGCGCTAATTCGGGTACAAACTCGTTGATTCTGAAAAGGCCCCAGTTGAACTCGGGACTGTCATAGAATCCGTGTGCCTGTCAAGCGTTTCATGTGGTAGAGGCTAAGCAGCAGCTTCTTTGCTTGTAAAAATATTTGGTCAGCTTGCAATTCTCGAGCAAGGCTGGAGCCATCGGAGGAGCTTCTGATCACCTAGCTTCTTCCAGCTTTTGACGTCGCACGTCTACTCAGTCTGCTCGGTCTGCTTCGGAGTGAAGACAGCGCCAGTTCGGTCTCAGTTTTGGTGTTAGTAATTAGGAGGGTCTTAATCAACACCATCTTGAATAGTGATGTCTTAATTGGTAGCAGTTTATTTAGCACGACATCAATTAATCGAGTTTCAATTACCAAGGTCGTAATTAGTCTAGAGCTAATTGCATAATCCTAACTAGCACCCCTTAATTAGCATGGTCTTCGTGCGTAAGGCCCTAGTTAGCTTGGCTTTATCAGCTCGCTCCTAATTAGTGTCATGTTAATTAGGTGGTCTTAATTAGCTCAGTCTTAGCCTTACATGGCTTCATTAGCATGGTCTTAGTAAGATGTGGCTTAATTAGCTCGGTCTTAGCATGACTTGGTTTAGTTAGTTTTGTCATAGTAACTGGGTATACCGCCCAGACAATCAGCTAATCAGCCGGGCGCACGCTCGGGGTGCGAGCAGGTGATGAAGAAAACGGAGGGGGCACGCAGGCGGAGCTAATCTCAGAGGCCACGGTGCTGATTATTCTAAAGTATACTTAGTGCAGACATGAAATGCTTCAAAAAGAACTTAAACAGCCCGTACCTCTTAAAAATATTGTTAGTAAAAGCTTCTGACACATCTCTTGCATGGGTGCACATCTGCACTCAGTGGAACGACAAACAAATGAAAGAAGATGCCTCTGGTTTGAAGACACCACCCAACTTTGTCAAGCGCCCTTGACGTGACTCCGCCTTTCACAGTAACCAATGGAACGCAGCGCGCAGTGAGGAATGGATTTGACCGTTTCGTACTGTTAGCTTGTTCAAAAAGGGGTGACGCCAGAGCTCGAAAAGATTCCGAGTTTCACCCAAGGAGGTTTAAAATTTTGTTGCGCCAAACTTGGGCCATTTTGCATAGCACCCCTGTTCGCCGCTATCAGTTTTTAGCGTGAATCGCTTGTACCTTGACTTTTTGTTTCTCAGACACAAGTTCGCCCAAATAAAGGGCTGTCTTGCTGCAGTCTTCTACCCCGTCAGAACCACGTGACAATATTTACAGTTACTTTTGCTGTCTTAAAATTGATTCTGTTACGTGGTCCTCCTTTAAACGAAATGCGGACAACGGGACAGACCAGATCAACAAGCTCGATTCCCGTTATCGTAATGAAGGATGGAAAGAACTTTCATTTGCAAGAGGGAAGATGAACAGGACTTTTGAGGCCGACATTCCTTGCCTTCAGCTCTGCGCTGCTACCGTATGTCGAAGGCACCCGCGATGCGTATTCTCTACTTGGCGTTGTCCTTTCCTTGATAGCCGTGCGAGATGACGGCCGCGCTCCTATTTTATGCCTTTACAGCGGAATGGTTGTGACGGTTGCACCCTTTGCGCCTTCTTTCCAGCCCTTTTCTCCTTTCGTCGGCACGCGTCTTAAAATGCGCTATTCCTTCGCGGCTGTGATAGCGGGCGTCATCTGTCTCGAAGCACTATAACTACGGCCAGGCGAGACTTGAAGGTAAACTGTTGAGGCTCGCGAAGTTTTGTCCTCAATCGTTTTTCCTCTTGCTTATCCATCTGACGTCTTGTCACTCGAGGCGATACTCGCTGCCTGACGCTGTTTATGGAAATTTGTCGCTTTGAAAAATAGACCGTGTACTGGTCTTGCGCAGTGCGCGTCTTTGAACGGCGCGCAGAATAAGCCCGGTGCGCCTTTAACAGATCTCTCTTCGAGCTTATAATGGCACAGATATTGTGGGAGTTTGTGGGCTGAATAAAGAGCAGCTAGCAAATCGGTCAGCGGCCAAGCGCAGCGAACGCGAGCAAGAACTTGGGCGTGTTGTGCTAGCGCCCGTATTTGTCACCGGCGGAACAGAAGCCATCATGGCGATCTATGGCACAGGCAGTAGTGGTGGATCGTAGTGAGGCTTCAATCCGTCCACCTGGAGAGTTTTGCGCCTGAGGTGCCGTTGATCCGTATACGTGGCAGAATAGGCTCAGTAATGGCAGGTTCACAGCGAGCACGGATCCGGAAAGCGGACACCGCTTCCCGGGACTGCGCCCGGACCGATTTTATCCGCGGGGAAAAGTTGGTCGCTTTGACCGCGGCCAGTCAGGGCCGAGACGTGCGCGTAGTTCCGCAAGATGGCGACACATCCACCGTCCATTGGTGAATTGTCCCGCCTGTGTGGTGGAGGGTGCAGAAGGCAACGCGGTCGGTTTCAACAGCCGCGCGCCCTTGCCACCCTTGCTGCCTCTCCGCTTTGAAAATATGCTTCGCCGCTTGCTTCGCCGCGTTCCGTGTGAACGTGCCTAAACGTGGTTGACCGGTGACGTATAGGCTCCACAAGCATCGCTTAGTGGCGCTGCTGCTTTTGACAGGCAGCGCCATCTCTGGCATAAAAATACAAACTGGGTGCAGGCAACGTGCGTTTTTCCTTCTCTCCAACGCGCTGCCGCTCCTTCCGTGCACGTGCAGAGCTCTCGCGGTGCAGTTGCGGCGCCTCCACAATGTACCTCTCGCAGTGCGGCTTCAAAAGGATCTTCAAGCTTGACTGGCACTTCCGAAAAGAGAACTTGATAAAAGGAGAAAGCCTCGTCGATCACGTTTACGGTGAAGAGCAGACGACCGATGACAGCGACGCCCGACGCAAAGCGAAATGCATTTCCCAAGTCGCGATTACACCGTTAGGACGTATACCTCGGGGTAAGTCTCAGTCTGTCATGTTAAAGATGAATAATGGTCCACATGCTCTCTGAAATGAAGCCGTACACGCTATCCATGTTCTGTGGTGTGGACTACGAATCATATGATTGTTGTTTTGATATGGCATGCTTACAGTAGCAGCCGTGTACTTTCGTGAACAAACGTTTCCAGCGTGCGAAAAAAAGAAATTATACAGCCATGGCACTGTTTCCTGAGAAGGTTAGAGTCAAGTCCTCCGTGCCGCTGGAGAATCACCCGCCGATTAAGACGCGGGGCAGCTAGTTGAGCTTTAACCACTGTGAAGCAAGATGAACTGCTCGCCTCGTTTTTTCGGCTCTCGCGTCATGCTTGCACTCTCTTTTCATGAGGATATCGACTTGACAGACGTATAAATTACACCATCTCCCGCTAAAGGGGACCATGAGGCGATGCGAAGCCGGAGCACTTGCACGATCGCGTTCCGTTGGCGTTCGTTGGGCATGCTACCGACCTCGCGTCGTGGAACGCGAAGAGGGACGCTACGCGCGTCGTATCTTCCATCTAGCCTGGCCGTTAATTCTCACAGGGCGAGCGGGGAACGCGGTCGACAGGCGGGCGAGAGGGGGGCAGCGTAAAAGAGGAGAGAGAAGGGGAGGGGACGCGCATGCGCTCGAGCTCATCGCGGCGTTGCGCAGGAGAGAATTTCGGCATGTCTAGCCCGCGTTTCAGAGGAAGAGTGGAAAGGGGGAGGGGAGAGGGGTATGGGAGAGGGAAAGTGGAGAGGGGAAGGGGAGAGGTAAAGTGGAGAGGAAAGTGAAGAGGGAAAGGGCAGAGGGAAAGTGGAGAGGGAAGGTGGAGAGGGTGAGTGGAGAGGGTATGCGCATGCGCAGTAAGGGTAGTCACGCCGCACACCACCACCACCGGATTGAGCTCGGCCTTAAGATACTTCGCATCTAAAAAGACGCCAGGCCTGCGCTGAAACCGCAGCACAGTCACAGCGAAAGCTGGAAGAGCGGCGTTTCTAGAGCCCGTTAAGCTCTCTTGGGGCTACAATACAAGTACACTAGAAAGGTACCCACTACGCCATAAATCACAATTTTTGTGAAGTTGGGAAGCACCTACTAAGCCATTATTCGTCATTCTGCGGAGAAGCGAGGCACCAGCTACACGTCTGTAAGGCATTATGTGCACTTTGTTGACGCTACGACTGATGACGATGAAGAATTAAAGGCCAACTCCGGCGATTTTCGGCCATGTCAAAGTAATGGTGCTTTTATATTCCTGAGACGTTCCTGTCACGGGTCCGATAGCAGAAACACTCGGCAAATTGGAGAATAATTTTAAATAAGCAAAAAAGCGCAACACCGGCCGAAACCGAAACCCAACCGAGCATACTATCTTCGCGTGACGTATAAGTGGTTACAAAACCGGAAATCATGCAAGGCATGCCGGTCCCCCCAGCGCGTAGTATGAAAGCTGCGAATGCGGCGAAGAGCAGACGCTCATTTGAAAAGTGACTCCGTCGGAAATCTTGTGTGTGACTGACCGTGTCACGTGCACAAGCTGAGCTGTCGGAAAATGACAGCTGCGATTCCGACGCATTTGGAGGCCAACTGTAATGGCCATTCCTCTTCGATGAAGTGGAATTCACCTGTTTAGCTCTTTGCTTGCCTGGTTACACGTTCCACCGCCAGATGGCACCACCTGTCCAGGGAGCTCAAGTTTGTGGGGCCGTGATCGGGTAAAATACTATCGCTGAGAAGTTCGCGGACTAACTAAAGCTTCTTAATATTGCTATGGGAAGAGTGTATAAGTTTGGCAATAGCGGCGTTCGACATCGCGTTGGTACGGCCGAACGAATGTAATATAAGCCAAGTATGAGCCACCTTTCGCACCATTAGGTTACGTTGTTTCGCACGATGCGAGCTCACCGTACACCGATATAGGCCCGGTCACGGTGCACCCTGTATATGCTACGGGAAGTGTTTCCGTGGTGTTCACGCATGTGCATTCTTTAGCCGGTACGGTATTACCGTACTTTCAGTGCGGTAAACCGGCATTGCTAGCTAAAACACTAATATAGAGACGCAGGGTAATCGTTAGGTGCAAGTGTTTCGTGACTGCCAACGGGGAATCGTGTGCAGCCCACAACGCGACACCACTTGCCACCCATCGCACGCATTACCACAAGGAACTGAAATTCACACGCCCAGCCAACGAAGCGTTCGCCAAACACTCGCGATTGTTGCCTTGCGGATAGCAGACGCTCTAGGGGCCCCTCGGTTCCGTCACTTCCGCTTAACAAAAATGATGTCACGCACCCAATGTTGCCAATAATTTTGGGAAGCGAGGTGGGGAGAGTCGGGGCAATCAATAAAATTCATTTGCAATGAATCTGCGTATGTCTCCAGCTTGTAATTTGGCATATATAACGGGAACGTGAAAAGGAACGTACCCAGCGAATTTTATTGAGATCCGTGGACCTCGCAAAATCGCCGGAGTTGGCCTTTAAGGCTCAGCCCTTTGTAATGGGTTGGAATCTTTAAACGGCCCACCAGTTATGTAATTTGCAATGGGTGACGCCCGGTCGTTATTTCCCTCTCACGTCATGCTGTATAACATAGGCTGACGTGGGAGAGAGGGGGAGGGGGCGAAGAACTTTACTGAGACCCCAAGGAAATGGATCATGCGCTTATGGGCTTCCTTGGCAACCAATACAAGTGCACTTGCGAGGAAACCACTACGCTATAAATCAGTGTAATTTTACTGAGACCCCGAGGAAGTGGATCATGCGCTTATGGGCTTCCTTGGCAACCAATACAAGTGCACTTGCGAGGAACCCACTACGCTAAGAAAAAGATACCCCGCTGGGAATCGAACCCACGACGTTGCGGCCGCGACGGCAAGCGCCCGACGCACTACCGACTAAGCTAACTGGGGAGATGCTAGACACGGCGCGAACGCGCCTTGTATCTTTCACACATTCTTTTTCGCGGCGGGCGGAGCGGGGCGGTGGCGCCGTCTGTGAGATGTGAAAAGAAGTAATGCTTCACGCTCGACACTTACTAGCGCTTACTCCGAGATTGCACGCGATATCGGAGGTCATGGTTAAAGCATCTCGATACCAGAGCGGTAGACTGGCCGCGCTGGCGTCGCCGAGGCACCCTTGACGCAGTTACGTTCTTTGCCTTTGGCTTCGTGTTAGCGTGCGTCGGCTCATCGGAGTAGTGCAGCTCCCACGTGCACCAACGGGATTTCTCCGCCGCCGACTGCTTCAATTGCGAGAGCACCGACTAACAAAACTGCTGCAATATGCGTTGCAGAAAAGACGCGAGTTCGACGGGCGAATGTCGTGCCTTGGTGGGGCGAGAGCAGCGCCTGCGAGACAGAGGCCAGCGGGACGCACGCGTTTGCGGCTCAGGCTACGAACCTGTACCTCCCGTGTTGCTGAAGCGCAGTGTGTGTAATGCATGCATGAGCACAGGCGTCCGCTACCCTTCACTAGAAAGCGCACACCGTTCCGTTTCTCTCCTCAATTGACGACGCTTTGAAGAAGTGCATACCGGGTACCAGTGTTGATTATGAACTTGTTGATATCATCCTTATGCAGGATTCACGATTCGCTGTGTCCAAATAGATGTTCACACCTTCAGCTACCGTGCGCAACGGTTTAATCATGATCATGGGCGTTAGTCGTCGCGATATAGACATGCTGTCAACATGGGTGCATCCACGTCAAACGGTGCTATAAGTGCCAAACACGAATAGACATTGTACAAGCTCTCATATATCACTACACAATAAGCAGTACTTCTGTGAAGACACGTGTCACTTTCGTGTTATACCGATTCCTATGACAGAGGGATCAGCCATGTTTTTTTCGTCATTCTACGGAGAGCGTCGGTACCTGCTATACGCATGTAAGTCATTATGCGCCCTTTGTTGATGCTGTGCCTGATGACGATGAAGAATTATGGCAGAGTCCTTTGTAATGGGTTGGAAGCATTCAACAACCTACTCGTTGCGCAATTCGCATTGTGTGCGCCTGGTTACAGAATTCGCGTTGTGCGACGCTTGGTGCTTATTTTCCTCTTCTACCACGCTATATTGCATATGCTAAAGTGGTTCGTTCCCGAAATGAAGCCTGTATAGGACATTTTTGCGAAGTAGTTTCAAGCACCGGCATGGCTCAGAGGTTGAATACTGGGCTCCCACGCTGAGGGCCCAGGTTCGAACCTTGTTCCATCCTGGAATTTTTTTTCTTATTTCGTCTTTTTTCTTATTTTGAGCGATACTGGCTACGGACACCGGCGGCGGCGGCGGCGGCGGCGGCGGCGGACAACTATGGCGCCAAAAACGGCCGGTGAAATGATCTCATAACAGCTTTCGCTGTAAAACGCCAGGCCTGCGCGGAAAGCGCAGCACAGTCACAGCGAAAGCTGGAAGAGCGGCACTTCTAGAGAGCGTTATAAACTCTCTTGTGGCTACTAGTACAAGTACATTAGCAACGTACCCACTATGCCACAAATCATAATTTTTGTGAAATTAGGAAGAACCCACCACGACATTACTCGTCATTCTGCGGAGAAGCGAGGAAGCATCTGTAAGGCATTTTGTGCACTTTGTTGATGCCACGGTTGATGACGATGAAGAATTATGGCTGGGAATGGGTCGGAAGGTTTAAACGACCCACTAGTTACGACGCCCGGTCGTTATTTACCTCTCCCACCAAGCTTTATAACATACGCTAACGTGAGAAAGAGATAGAGGGAGGCAATTAACTTTATTGGGACCCTGAGGAAATGGATCATGGGAACCTTATGGGCTTCCTTGGCAACCGATAGAAGTGCACTTGCTAGGAACCCACTACGCTATAAATCATCGTAATTTTTTTGAAGTAAGGAAGCAGCCACTATGCAATTTTTCGTAATTCTGTGGAGAACCGTGGTATCCGCTAAACACCTGTGAGGTATTATGTGCACTTAGTTGATGCTGTGGCTGATCACGATGAAGAATTATGGCAGAGCCCTTTGTAATGGGTTGGAAGCATTCAACAACCCACTCCTTGCGCCTTTCGCATTGTGTGACGCTTGGTTAGAGAATTTGCGTTGTGTGACGCCTAGTTGTTATTTTACTCTTCTACCAAGCTACAATACATATGTTAATGTGGTTCCTTCCCGACATGAAGCCTGTATAGGGTCATTTTGCAAAGCAGTTTTAAGCACCGACATGGCCTGAGGTAAAACACTGGGCTCCCACGCAGACGACCCAGGTTCGAACCTCGTTCCATCCCGGATATTTTTTCTTATTGATTTTTTTCTTGTTTCGAACGATAGTGGTTAAGGACACCGGCGGTGGCGGCGGCGGACAACTACGGCGCCAAAAACGGCCCTTGTTGTGATCTCATAACAGCTTTCGCTGTAATACCTGCTGCTTGAACGCGGCTAGAAAATCGCACAAAGTCTGAAGGAGGTTACTCCCAGGTTGCAG